>NC_069499.1:1230843221-1231050721 GCF_027579735.1 Bombina bombina
CTGGACAGAGGAGGGGAGGACTCCGGGCCTAGCCCATGGAAGGCAGGGACCGGATTAGCATCCCCAGGGGTGCAGAAGTGAATGTGGGAGGAGGAGAGGACACCACCAGGGGAGAGGCGGGAGGGGGGAGAAGGGGGGTAGAAACGGGTTCAGACCCCTTCTGACTACTCATCTGTTTTTCTGCAGGTGACACTCGACGTGCAGGGGACCCTGAAGACTCCCTGAAATGACTGGGCACTGTTGCAGATCTTTTGGTACAATCCATTCTGTATGTAGCTGCAGAGAAACCGCTTGAACAAACTGGAACAAAGAGGATGAATACAGGCCTGCATCTGCTTAAATAGTTAGTACCAAAGATCCACCCCTTACCTTGCAACAATGTTGCAAGGTAACACTCACACTGCGATATCCCATGTCAGGCAGGGGGTAAGGCCCTTAATACGTTCCCTGCTGACAAGCAGCCCTACACTATCATAATAACACCATCTAATAAACAATATCTAATAATAAGATTGCATACAAAAGTTATAAAGGCTCAAAGATATGAGCTCTCAAGTGTTGGAAAAAAAAGACAAAGGGCTTTAACATAGCCATACATACATGTCTAAATATGTATATGTTTATTTATATACAGTATATATATATATATATATATATATATATATATGTCTGTGTGTACATAAGTTTTTATGTATTTATATGTGTATATATGTATTTCAAGACATATATACACATATAAACACAAAAATGCATATGTATACATATATAGACATATATATAAGTGCATTTGAGCCCTTTGCGTTAAAGGGACAGTGTACACCAATTTTTAATTTAACTGCATGTAATAGACACTACTATAAAGAATAAGATGCAAAGATACTGTTATAAAAATCCAGTATAAAACTGTTTAAAAACTTACTTAGAAGCTCTCAGTTTAGCTCTGTTGAAAAGGTACCTGGAAAGCCCACTGCAAGTGGGAAATAAGACACTCCCCCTCGCCCTTCTTTTGCATATGAAAAGCCCCTTTACACAAACAGGAGCAAGCTGGAGTAGGTAGCTGACGGTATTCTCATATAACATTGGGGCTTGATTAGGAGTCTAAAAATCAGAGCAATGTTATTTAAAAATAAGCAAAACTATACATTTAAAAAAAAAACTTTATGGGCTATATAAATAGATCATCTAAAAAACATTTGTGCAAAGAAAAAATTAGTGTATAGATGTAAACATGTAGAAATATATTAATGCTATATGTTGTATATTTAATAAAGGTTTTAACTATGTATTTACTGTAAATATTTCACATTCCTATCTTCTGCAGGTTACTTTCGACTCATAATATTAGCACAACCTGGTGATGAGCGCAAAAATTTTAATTCTAGCGCGATTAACGCTCAAGCAGGATCATTAATTTGCTCTCCACTAGTAATCTAGCCCAAAATTGGAAATATGCTTAAAATTGCTATACGAATCATGAAAGATTAATTTTGACTAGACATTTCCTTTAAGTCTCAAATGTAAATCACAGGACAATGGGGACAAATTTTTCTTTTTGATTACTGAGGTCATATTCTGTGATGAGAGTTTTTTTGTACAGGCGTACCCCGGAGATTTTGTTCCAGTCCAATGAAGCAAATATAGCAATAAAGTGAATCACACTAATTTGTTTGCTTCCCAGTGCATATAAAATGTATATTTACACTATGCTATAGTCTATTAAGTGTGCAATAGCCTTATGTTAAAAAAAACAGTGTACATGCCTTAATTAAAAAATACTTTGAATGCTCAAATGCTGGTTAGCATTTTTTTTAGCAATAGTGAGACATAATCTTTTTGCTGGGGGCGTGTATAAATTGTGTCAGGACACCTTTGCATTGAAGGGAAAAAGCTTGTGATCACTTTGCGAACGGTCTGTTGGTTAAGACATTTGTTTTGGGGTTGATTTTGTTATTTATCCATCACTATTGAGTGAATATATAATATAATAGTATTATATCATTTATCATTTTTAAAAGCAAGCAATTAAGAATACTGTAAACAAAGAAACTTTCCTTATAAGTTGCTCCCAGACCAAAAATGTCCACTATTTAAGGCACAACACAGACTCATGAGTCAAAGTAAAGCAAATTGATCATACCTTTATTGTGGCATGTCGGAACAAACACTCGGCAAATGTTAGCGATGGGACTACCAGGAGACACAGGTGTGTGGAGTGTGACGTCATCTGAATTAAAAATACTGTACTATATATTTTCTAGCAGGCTGTAAACCTTTGATCAGATATTACTAATTCAGAAAGAGCATGCAATTTTTAACACATTATTTTACTTCTTCTTTCAAATTAGCTTTATTTCCTGGTATTCTTTGTTGAAAAACATTCAAAGCTGATTATTGGTGGCCCGCTAGCTACCAGTAGAGCATTGCTGCTCCTAAACCTACCTAGGTTTACTCTTCAACAAAGGATACCAAGAAATTGAAACAAATAGGATAATAGAAGTAAACTGGACAGTTGTTTAAAACTACATGCTCTATCTGAATTATACAAATTTAATTTTGACTTAAAGGGACATTAAACCCAAAAAAAATATTTTAGGATTTAGGTAGAACATACAATTTTAAACAACTTTCCTGTTTATGTCTATTATCAAATTCTCTTCATTCTCTTGGTATCATTTATTGAAGGAGCAGCAATGCACTACTGGTTTCTAACTGAACACACGAGTGAGCCAATGACAGTCAGTATATATATATGCAGCCACCAATCATCAGCTAGAACCTAGATTCTTTGCTGCTCGTGAGCTTACCTAGATAAACCTTTCAGCAAAGGATAAAAAGAGAAGGAAGCAAATAAATAATAGAAGTAAATTGGAAAGTTGTTTAAAATTGCATGCTCATTCTGAATCATGAAAGAAAATATTTGGGTTTCATGTCCCTTTAACTGTCCCTATAGAGGCATATTTAATAAATGTCTGTCGGACCTGATCCAACAGTGTGGATCAGGTCCAACAGACATCGCTGAATGCGGAGAGCAATACGCTCTCCGTATTCAGCATTGCATCAGCAGCTCACAAGAGCTGCTGCTGCAACGCTGCCCCCTGCAGACTCTGTGTCAATCAACCCCATCGTACTCGATTGGGTTGAATTGCAGTGATTCCTGTCCACCTCATCAGAGCAGGCGGACAGGGTTATGGAGCAGCGGTCTTTGTGACCGCTGCTTCATAACTGGTGTTTCTGGCGAGCCTGGAGGCTCGCCAGAAACACGGGCCCTCAGGCTCCGTACGGAGCTTGATAGATAGGCCCCTTAATGTACATGATGAGCTACACCACGTTAGATGGATCACAAGAAAAAAACATGAATGAGCTTATAGTTAAGGTGCAGTGGAAAAGGCAATGCTATATTTACTGTACATAAGTGGGAGAAACTGTAGGCAAAATCCTTTGTACATTGCTATAATGGAGCTGCTATAAAAACATCTAGCATCAAGCTGGCAGTATACTCCCAATATTTCTACAGCATTATCCAGTATGGGGTGGTCCAGGACTTCTTTAGGGGAGTCCATAAAACAGAGAGCCAAAACCATAACTATTCTGCAAAATGAGAGACTGTTGGGAGCGCTTTGGTGTAGGGATCATTCAGTGATGTAGCGTTTGGTTTAAAGCAGATTCTTACTGCAATAGGGTGAGTCTTAGATAGGGGTAATTGTGGTTTGGGGCAGTTAGGATTAACTTGAGGGTAGGGTACGCAGTGGTTATGGTTAATTGTGTCAGCTATGGATAACAGTGCAAATAATCAATGTGTATTACAGTATTCCTTAAAATGGTGTTTGATAAATAAATCTATTGGTGTTATCTTGCCTTATATAACTAGTAAATAAATTACAGTATGTTTATTTGGCCTTTGGAATTATAACATCATAAACTGCAGAAACGATATCATTCCGTTTTCAGAAAAGGTTAAGCTGATTTGTTTGAAATATTGATTTGGTTGTGTCTCTACATATCTTTCTATTTTAAAAGATAAGAATATTCATTAATGATCTGTGATTCACAAACATCTTCTGTATTATATCTAAAAGAGGATATTTAAACCTGTGCTTTGTTTTCTTTGATTGGTGTTTTGTTTTTTTGTTTGTTTTTTAAGGATTTTCCTGGGCTCTATAAACCAACTTGTTACCTGGGGCGGTGTCTGTCACCCAGTGAGCAGTAAATACTTACATATCAGTTGTAATTCCTTTTTGTCTTACTTTAAGTTTAAGCAGCTCTTACTTTTTAGTTTTACTAGTTTTTTTATGCATGTTTTTGTGTACAATATCCCTTTAAATATTTTTTCTACAACTATGCTGTTGTTCAATTATCAGTGTGCTAAAAAAAATTAGAACCTATACTCATGATTCTGTTCCACCAGAGTTAATAACATTAAACATAAAAAAATACCAGATTAAAATCTTTAAAAAGGATATAGAAAGAGAGCTAGTTTACCCGCCCATATATTTTTTTTTAAGTTTGCCTCATAAATTTAAAAAAAACATCTATCTCAATTTTAGACCACTCTTTTGAACTTGTCCACACAGAGTAGTTTTATATGTACTGTATGGACTGTGTATGTACTTGATTGAAAGTTAAGCGCAAATGACAATAAGATTAGCTGTATTCCCCAAATCTAACACCTAGTGCCAATCTTATTAGCAGACTTCTCAAAAAATGAATTTTGAACCATTACCAATAAATTAAAGTAGCCCATGTAACTTTGCTAGCACCACTTGTATGGATTTTTCAACCCTTTAAACAAAACATGCAATAAACAGATTTACTATGACTGCTAAATGCCAAATATAAAATTTAATTTAATAAATGTAATTATATTCACAGCTGCTATGCAGCCACTTAGGCTGCAGGCCTATATGCTGCGTGTATTTTTTAAAGTATCATGCAGCCAGAATTATTTTCATTGTGTTGATAGTCAATTTGTAGTCATCAGAGATATAACACGTGCATGAGTAGCAGTGAATTGTGGCCGATTGGCTTCATCCGTGTATATTCTACTGATTAAGAGTCCATTTTATATGTCTTTTTTGCTTTGTGTGCAAAACAATTTGCAACTGATGACAAACTATAACACAGATCTAGCAATATTCTGCAAAATCAGGATACGAGTTTGTAACTGTACAGTTCTCGATTGTTTATTCAAACACTGAGACTGATAGTCCATTGATTCGGAAATCCTCAACAATCTGTTTGGAGTGTTTTATTTTAGCTGAAAGTGCTTCAAAGACGTCACTCTGGTCTACAGCTGTAGCGATTTTATATATAAATGCTTCAGATGATTCCAGCCCTCGAAGCCCAAGGTTTACTCCACAGCCTATAGGATTACAATTAAATACAGAATGTTAACAAGTTATTCTCTCCTAAACTGTATAGCTGTAAGCTTTATGGTCATACATTTATCATAAAAACACCTTCTCAAAACAAAAACATTTATATTTAATTCTTCTAGGAAATGAGTACATTTATCATATATTTTCTAAGCTTTCAACATTATGGGCTAGATTACAAGTGGCTTGCTAAAGTTAGCATGGGTCGTGATGAGCAAGTTGAAAGTAAACAGGTGTGCTCAAGTGCAAACATAATTTACGCTCGTCTGGTTAGTGCAACGAAGACCTAGCATAAAGGGAAAGTAGTAAAAAAAAAAAAGTGCACCAAACACAACATAAGTACATTAAAATTAAGTGTTACACTCATATGTACAGTTTCTGATAAAAATTATTCGTATAAATATTAATAAAAAAGTGTATAAGGGTTAAAAGGTATATCATATATAGGTCTATAATGAAAATATATACTGTTTATATATATATATATATATATATAAATGTGTCAATTTGTGTATGGGTGTATATATACAGTATATATATAGTATATAGTATATAGTATATATATATATATATATATATATATATATATATATATATATATATATATATATATATATAAAATATTCCACTGCACAAATGCACTCACAGGACTTTGTTTAAAATACATCAATACATTTAATGAAACGTTTTCGAGAAAAACCTCCAATTCAACAGTATAACTAACGTGATAAATACACACTTATATAGTGAAAGTACAGCAAAACAGTTAATGACAAACCTGTGTAACACTCATTGGTGCCAAATTACCGTGTAGGAACGCAAGCCTTGCGTTCCATGGCAATCTTAACCGAAAGTGGACAAAACCAACATTACCTCCGGTGTGTACATGTTTCAAATTGATAACGAACAGAAATATATATTTCATTATTTCAGTGTAATAACGTATAACACACTTTACCCTCCTCAATATGCAAATACAACTTATAGTGAATACTTTCATAACACAGTTACTAAACACGTGTGTACCCTTGTTCCTTAAACAATATCCCCTCATATCGTCAAACTGTGTTTTCACATCCTAATATCCCTAAGTGGATGTGAAATATATCACAAATGCAAATGTACATCGTGATGCCTATATACAGGCCGAGGCTATCGCTATCTGCTGCTATGTTGGAAGCAAATAATGCGTTCCATTGCAAGTGTCAACCGGAAGTTACTGAAAACATCTCACTTTCGGTATATATGTGTCTGAAAAAATAAGCGTGAAAATATAAATACATTGACATACTGGCCAAAAAATGAATGTGTTGTATTTGGTATTACAGAACCTATTTTTAAATTTGAACTTAGCCATAAAGTGTACAATGTAATGTCTAAATAAATTAAAATAAAATAAAATGTTATATCCGTTACTAGAGACAACAACCCCTTATGTGGGCTTATTATGTCCCCTCATTCTATAGTTTAACCTTGTTTCTATTAAATCTATAGTATAACAGATGGTATCATCCATGTGGTCTCCAATGTTGGGAGCTATCATTCTGGCCCTAGGGGGACAGGGTTTTAGCGGTCTGCGTAATAAACAGACTATACTCTTAGGAACAGGGCAGTTATTTCCAAAAGGGATGTAACTTAGAGTTATGATCACTGGGTTTACATATATAGCCCCATACGAGGAGAAGGCTAGACAGAGTACTAAACTCTAAGAAATACAACAACGACAAAAAAGAAAAAGGAAGATTCAGATTGCTAAAAACAAATAGGTAATTCTGTCGCTTTATTTGTATTATTTGTACCCATATGAATGTGTCCTCTATTTATTGGGGTCGGGCACCGAAACCAAAGATCATCCTCCCACCCACTGTGAACACACTATGATCTTGGATATTCCGATTACATATATTATTGTATGTCCATGATTAATACAGTCTACACCTGTGTGTATTACAGACCATGTGGGTAGTCTTCCACAAAAGAGAGTGACCAGTTAGTGTGGCCATACCCCATAAATGGTTGTATGTGAGAACCGAACAGACCATTCACCCAATGGAATGCTATGTCTGATTACACAGGCCTGTAAATCCTGAACATTTGATATAAATATATATATATATATATATATATATATATATATATATATATATATATACACAGAGAGAAGTACACTCACAGGAACAAACAACCGGCTCAATACCATTGTTAGCCTGTTCTATGGTGATTTACCACCTGGGTGCAGCTTCTTTTAAGCCCAGTAATGCTTTTCACAGAGTAGAACTTTCCTGTAGTATATCAGTCTGATCCCGCCTATTACGGTCAGTCCATCGCCGAAATACCAGGTAATTCCTCTCTAAACAAGGAACACACCAACCCCAGACAATCGTTTTGGCCTTCATTGAGCCTCGTCAGTAAGGTGTAGCCATATTCCTTTAAGCACACTGAGCAAGGAGTTCATGTCTGGTTGCCCCTTTTTCCCATAGGGAGACTAAATACACACAGAGAGAAGTGCACTCACAGGGATGAACAACCAGCTCAATACTATTGTTAGCCTGTTATATGGCGATTTACTACCCTGGTGCAGCTTTTTTTAGCACAGTAATGCTTTTTACAGAGTAGAACTTTCCTGTAGTATAGCAGTCTGATCCCACCTATTACGATCAGTCCAGCGCCGAAATACCAGGCAAGTCCTCTCTGAACAAGGAACACACCAACCCCAGACAATCGTTTCGGCCTTCATTGGGCCTCGTCAGTGAGATGTAGCCATATTCCTCTAAGTACAGCGAGCAAGAAGTCCACATCTGGTTGCCCCTTTTTCTCATAGGGAGACTAAATACACACAGAGAGAAGTGCACTCACAGGAACGAACAACCGGCTCAATACCATTGCTAGCCTGTTCTATGGCGATTTACCGTCTGGCAGCAGCTTCTTTTTAGCCCAGTAATTATTTTCACAGAGTAGAACTTTCCTGTAGTATATCAGTCTGATCCCACCTATTACAGTTAGTCCAGCACCAAAATACCAGGCAATTCCTCTCTGAACAAGGAACACAGCAACCCCAGATGATTATTTCGGCCTTCATTGGGCCTCATCAGTGAGGTGTAGCCATAATCCTCTAAGCACACTGAGCAAGGAGTCCACGTCTGGTTGCCCCTTTTTCCCATAGGGAGACTAAATACACACAGAGAGAAGTGCACTCACAGGAACAAACGAACAGCTCAATACCATTGTTGGCCTTTTCTATGGCGATTTACCACCTGGGTGCGGCTTCTTTTTAGCCCAATAATGCTTTTCACAGAGTAGAACTTTCCTGTAGTATATCAATCTGATCCCGCCTATTAGTCAGTTCAGCGCCAAAATACCAGGCAATTCCTCTCTGAATAAGGAACACTGCAACCCCAGACGATCGTTTCGGCCTTCATTGGGCCTCGTCAGTGAGGTGTAGCCATATTCCCCTAAGCACACTGAGCAAGGAGTCCACATACATCTATGTATTTATGTGTTTATAAATGTATATAAGTATATACATAGATATACACATATATATATATATATATATATATATATATATACACATGTATCTACATATACATATAAGTGAACATCTGATATTAATTAACTAATTGTCAGTATGCTTTAAATATGCAGTGTGTCATTTAACAGGTAGCATATTTAATGGTACTTAAAAAGTTATTGTAAAAACAACATTTATACTTATATGAAACAACAGGTACATTTAACTAATTGTCAATAATTTATTTTTATATGTAGCAATGGGGATATATAATTAGCTTAGACTACAAATGGAATAATACTATCCAAGTTGTTTATTCGACCACGTCTGTTGCAGTAAAAGCACTTGAATAAACCTAAGGGATCACTATTTTATGCCCAGAAGTTATTCATTGGTTGTCTGACACTAGAGCTTTTATTCTCAGAATATAATAAAAAAATCTATGTCTATATCAATCCCTATTATTTTCTGTATAATGGAAAACAGCATAAGCTAAATGTATAGAGCCATTAACATGTAACCGGAAACTCTACTGACCTCTCTAATGAGAAATGGCTATGGATCACATTTGTATGGGACACATATAAATAAATAAAGTTGTCTCGGAGCAGGGCTTTTCAAAGTTTCCCCCTCACAACTGTAAAATGGTACCACATAAGTCATGTGACTGTTATGATGATAACTTAATATAGGCCCATGTACACTCAAAAAATATCAAAAAATAAAAATGTCTTCCTTCAAATGAGTGGTTGGTGCACTTGCTGCCTATTTAATAAATAGGGTTTAAGCTTATTGATATGTTTATATAGCTTATTATCAGGATCAATACACTTATCAGTACAATTATTTGTGGTTGGTTTGGCATAATTAGTCCATTAGTGTTTACATATTGTGTTAGGAAACCCTATTCCTTATTTCACTTCATTACTCCCTGATAGAAGCACATACTGTATGTTTTTTCTTATTGATTATAATATCAGTATTGTACCATGCAAAAAATAGCAGGTATTTTTGAAGAGCAAATGCATTTAAAGAAAGTTAGATAAAGGAGCTGTATGATTTTCTAACATTATGGAATAGTTATAAATTTTGAAAATCACCAAAAAAAAAAAAAACATGAGATGCTGTTGTTCACTACAAACCATAAATGTCAAATGTAATTTTACTAGACACACACAAAACACACTAGTACCCAGAGACAGCTGAGTTCATATCCAGTGAACATTTACATTTGATATATACAGTATATATATATATATATATATATATATATATATATATATATATATACACACACACATACACACACACTTTAAAACAAAACTTTATTGTATTGAAACTTGGCACTTTGTAACTATTATTATTGATTACAAAATTGCTAAATTTTTTGTATTCCAGAAAAATTCCATTGACTTATAACTGGGATTTATCACATTATCACATTATCAACTCTGCTATACTGTGTGTGTGTGTGTGTGTATATATACATGTATATTTGTGTGTGTACATGTGTGTGTGCATGTGTGTATGTGTGTTTTGTGTTTATGTGTGTGTATGCGTGTGTGTGCATGTGTGTGTATATGTGTGTATGTGTGTGTGTATGCGTGTATGTGTGTGTGCGTGTGTGCATGTGTGTGTGTATGTGAGTGTGTGCATGTGTGTGTGTGCATGTGTGCGTGTGTGTATGTGTGTGTGTGTATGTGTGTGTGTGTCTACGTGTGCATGTGTGTATGTGTGTGTTTGTGTGTTAATACATATTTAAACTGTGTGCACCATCTGAATCATTAGTCTTTACTTCTGACATCTATGTACCTTTAATTTTACATTATTTTTTTTGTGCTACATAAATTTTGTCATTTCTTTTAAGCAAAAAGTAATTACCTGACTTTTGCAAGTTTGAGAGAGCATTAAAATAAAAATGAAAAAAATGTCAAAAATACAAGATATGTGCGATTCGGTTCGATTCGGAAATTCTGAAAATTCGGCGATTCGGATCGAACCGAATTTCCAAATTAAAATACTGCCGAATTTTGCGAATAAATCTGAATTACTTTGGATTTATTCGGTAAATTCGGATGGCCATGGATTACACTAGTATTGTACAGTATATTAGGTTATATCACTCTGCTATGGGTTACACAGAATATACAGTACATAATACTAGTCTAATCCCACCTAACACTTACCGAAATTCCGAACCGAATCGAACCGAATCTAGCCGAATTTCTTCGAATCCGAATGAATCCGAAACGAATCCGAAACGAATCAATTCAAAATTTTCCGAATTCGAATTGATCTGAACCGAACTTCGAAAAATTCCGAATTGATCCGAACCGAACCGAATTTTTTCGCCATGCACATGTGTAAAAAATACTTTAATCCATGACAAGGTTTAGTTAAACCTTTGAATTTATATATTTAAAACTATAAATTTATATTGAAAACAGTAAGAAATATATGCCATTCACAACTGATTGTCTGAAACACATGTATAAATTGTTCACTGGCTGATAAGAACAATCCCCACAATTATATACCATGGTGAATATGACATTTAGGCTCACCTGTGTCAAAGTTCAGAACTCTAGCAGCCTCACCTTCCAAAGTGACCACTATGTTTTCCCCTTCAATAAATGCTGATGTAATTCTCCTATGAGAAAGCATAATCTCAAAGAGTCTTCGGCTGCACTGCAAGTTTGGAAGGGTTAAATCGCTCACCCTGGGTTCAATGTCCGTCTTGTAGGCATTAAAGGACTGGTGAAATATGTTCTTCATAACCTGAAAATATATATATATTGTCAGATAGCACCACACACAACATATAAGTAATGAAATCTTAATCATAACAATAGAAAATGCAAATGATTATTTTTTTCCCAATCATAAACGAGTGATAATGTCTCAACTAAGTCCTTTTTAAGGGAACCATTGTTTTGGAGTTTATGGACAATTACAATTTCTTTACATTAGAACTTTCTAAAACAAAGGGCCATCAGGATAAAGGTGGGTAACAGGTTCAGGTTTTTTTGAGAGCACTGCTTTCCAAGTTTAGATGCTGCATAGAATACCTTTCAGCAGAAGTAATAGAGATATATACAGTAAGTGAGAAGAATGCCTGGGATGTGTACGTATAAGGCAATACTGAGAAAGCTTCAAATAGGAATGTGGACAGACACGGTTAGCCTTCTGGATCTTATCTGCCATCACAATTCATCTGGATTTTTCTGCTTCTCTAATACAGATATCAAATTTTGTGTCAGACTACGAGTGGAGCACTATTTAGCGATTTCGCTAGAGCTCTAATTGCACTAGAAGTAAACTTCTTGTTTGTGTCGGGTTGCGCTCGTATTATGAGTTGAAAGTAAAAACACATATTCTCAAGTGAGCTAACCCGACATGAAAATATGAATATCTCCCATTCTAATGTTCTTCACATATAAAAAATATGTTCTGTTTATTCATAAATACATATTTCTACATATATCTGATGGTATTTTGGTACAATATACATATTATATACCGGTATATATAGATGATTATATATATATATAGGTATAGATATATACAGATATATGTATAGGAATATCTATTTATTAATACTTAGAATATATTCTGCTATGTGGAGAACATTGAAATGTAAAATATTTACAGTAAATACAGTATAACACTATATCAACTATGAATATTGCATACATATGTGTTTACATGTTTTTATCTACTTAATTGCAAAGGGCTCTAATGCACTTCTATATATGTCTATATATGTATACATATGTATTTATGTGTTTATATGTCTGTAAATACATATATACACATATCAATACATAAATACACCTGTATAAATATATATATATATATATATATATATATATATACATACATATACATCTTTAGACATGTGTATATATGTATCTCTATGTTAAAGCCCTTTGCCTGCTTTTTTTTCTAACACCTGAGGCCTCATATCTTTGAGCCCTTATAACATTTTTGTGCAATATTGTTTTTAAATACATTTAATTAGATGGTGTTATTATAAGAGTAACTGTACTTTATAAGGTATTATTGATGTGTTTTGTGAAACTTTGTTGTTTTGCAAAACAGTTAACCACAGCTATGAGGATGCATTAACCCGAAGTATGTTAACTTGAATTGCGCTCAAGCGAACATGTTTACTTTCAACTTCTAATACCAGCGCAATTTAACCTGCATACAAACAATTGCGAAAACCCAATATCGCTTGCGCACAAACGTTAGCGCTCCACTCGTAATCTTGCCATTTACATTTAAAAATCATATAACAGGTGTATGTCTTTGTATATCATACATTGCTGCTGATGGCAGGCCATATTTTAAGCATTACATGCAGCCAGGAATCACTGCATGTTCAGATGGGCATCCACAATATTGTTTCCATGAGGCAAAAACACAAGTTGTCACAAACATAACAACATCAATGATATTGACAATGAAACAAATACAGAATACATAAACAGTTTTAATATCCAGACTATTTTTAACTGTAAACCAAATGTATAACATTTTTACATAAACCATGTGATGTTTAAAATGTCATGTGACCTATCTCTTTATATGAGGTCTCAAGTGTGGTTTAAAATAAGTATTAGAGGATATGATATTTACGCTTTTTACAATAATCTTATGACAGCTAGAAGGTCCTAATACAAAAGGCGATTCTTCTTTTTCGCACTGGATTTTATGGAGAAATTGAAAACTGCACCTATAGGGGCATATGTATCATGCTCCGAATGGAGCTTGATGCCCCGTGTTTCTGGCGAGTCATCAGACTCGCCAGAAACAGCAGTTATGAAACAGCAGTTATGAAACAGCGGTCACAAAGACGGCTGCACCATAACCTGTCTGCCTGCTCTGAGCAGGCGGACACACATCGCCGGAAATCAACCCGATCGAGTACGATCGGGTTGATTGACACCCCCTTGCTGGTGGCCGATTGGCCGCGAGTCTGCAGGGGGCGGCATTGCACCAGCAGCTCTTGTGAGCTGCTGGTGCAATGCTGAATACAGCAAGCGTATTGCTCGCCGTATTCAGCGAGGTCTGGAGGACCTGATCCGCAGTGTCGGATCAGGTCCGCCAGACCTTCATAACTATGGGCCATGGTGTGCAAGACATGTGCACGTTCCTCAGCTTAAAGGGATACTGAACTCATTTTTTTTTCATGATTCAGATAGAGCATGCATTTTTAAGCAACTTTCAGGTTTACTCCTATTATCAATTTTTCTTCATTCTCTTGGTATCTTTATTTGAAAAAGCAGGAAATTAAGCTTACAAGCCGGCCTATCTTTGGTTCAGCACTGAGGTATTGCTTGCTAATTGGTGGCCAAAAAGAAAATAATTGGGTTCAGTATCCCTTTATCTAGGTATTCAATTATGGAAAGGAGCACATTTTTAAAAAGACACCAAGAGAAATAAATTGGCATTAGAAATAAATAGGAAAGTTTATTTTAAAACCCTTCAGTGCTGAGCCATTTCCCACGCTAGGCTAGACCTGTTTTACGCTGTTTTACACTTTCAAACACAACATTTAATGGACCCACATTTAGGGCTCCATGTACTAAGCAGTCAGCGAGCTACCCGCAACAAATCTCGCGTCAAAACTCGCAAACTGATATGTACAAAGTCGTCAACTATGTTCAAACTCGCATCTTTAAAATTGCGAGCGTACTTATCCGCCAAACCTCGCTACCTCTCCATTTTTCACTGTAATTAGACACATTTGACCACCAACTCGCCAAAAACGAATGTACTAAAAAATCTATTTGTCCGCTCGCTACAATTTCCGCTCCCACCTCGTTATTTTTGCCTCGCCACCTTTTAGGTGGCGGGCAAGGTACAAAACAATAGGAAAGTCAATCTAGACGCCAGTCTAGACATATATAAAAGGCAGTAATATCAGCATTGTACAGCATAACTGGCGTCTAATTTGTCTCTCATTTCCATGTACATAAATTGCGCCAAATTTGTCGACTGTAATTAAAGAGTAATCTATATTTTAAATTTGTATTGTATAGTTGTCAATCTTTATAATTATTTTTATATTAATATTTATATATTATCAGATCCAGATGAAGCCATATCCAAATTGTAAATAAATATTACAAAAATAACGCTCTGTTATCACTCTTCAAAACATTTTGAACAATAATAAAGTTGTTTAGATAAGTTGAACTTTTATAGGAGCAAAATTCTATTCCCGCGACTACTATGATGTTCGTGACACCTTGCATGTCACGTGTTAATAATTGGCCAGACAATTCAACTGAAAGTTAAGTACATCAGCTTAGTCGCGGCGAGCGAGGCGTCAAATTTATCAATAATCCGCCACTGCTCGCGGCGGGCTAGACTTGTCTATTTATTGGGGGATTATTAGTACATAGTGACAGCGGACACCATTTCGCCCGCGGCGAGTAACGGCGAGTTTATCCGCGTCTAAAATGACGGATGAATTGACGGCTTAGTACATGGAGCCCTAAGCATCAATTCTTCTTCCCAGCCCACAAACATGTAACATGTATAATGTTCAATAACACTTAATAATTTAAAATCAGAAGATAAAATATTATTTTTGTCATTTTTCCCATCATGCTGTTTATGCAGAACATCAGAAGGTCTAAAATATCTAACTATAAAAATATTAGATACATTTTAAATGTACACAAATGTCTTATTTCCTAGAAGTCGCATGATGCAATTTTAAAACTGTATTCATGCTACCCATGTCAAAACTCACCCAGTGTAGAAAATATGTTTAAAAAAGAACACAAAACATTGTTGCATCTTACTCATCATAAATAGTATTTCACAAAATATCACCTATGTTTATACCTACTCAGTTCTGATAAGTGTAATATTTTTATTATTTCAGAGACACGTGGATTTTTGGACCCCTTATATTAACAACACAACACAACCAGGCTAGCAGTTTTTTGCCATATGATCATTATTACTACAACAGTCACTTGTCAGTAATAGAGACAAGAAACCCCTTATTTGAATGATGGGACCTCAGCCTTTCAAACTGGGGGTTTTATAATATATTTATATAATAAGGGGTAATAAAAGCCTGTTAGGAATCACCAGAACCCCCCAAAAAATAACAAATGTTGTCAGTTATTTGTCATTGTTGCAAGAATCAGCTGGCTGCTGAACAGATACAAGACCACTAATTTGAAAGAGCAGGATTTATGCTTTCAAATAAGCTGTCTCAAAGTTGTCCATGAGTTGTGGAGGCAACACAGGGGATACCCTAACACTTATGCTGTCCCATATGCATATGGTTCTGTCAGGTTATCACTCTTGCCATGGAAATCAACTGATATCCAAACTAGGCACATAACCCCTCATTTGAAAGAGTGGCTTTTCCTCTTTAAAAAGAGGGTTAATTACACCATTGTACAGCTTATTTTTGGATGCTAGGGTCCCTTTTAAGCCCACAGTACAAGTCAAATAAAAAGAAACTTAGTAGACAAGTGATTGCAATTTGGTGCCAATAACCAGAGAGCCAACCAGAGCAGGCAGTAGAATGAGTAATTCTCAAACAGAGCCTGAGTCTTCCAGTGGCTCAGGAGGGAAGGCAAGCAGCTGGAGATCAGAGGTCCCAGGATCAACTCTGGGCATGGGCGTGACACCACCCCCACACAAAGATGCCCTCTGGGCTATTTGGGTCTAGCTGGATATTTGTTATGGAAATCCTGGACAAGTTGCAAGGCATGTAGATCACAAGTTGCTACCCAGGACCTCTCTGTAACAGAGTTGCCCCTCCAGTTCATCAAGTAATACAACTGTCGACCACTCCAACGAGAGTCAAGGATTTAGTCATATTAGTACATCCCAGGAGTGTCCTCCAAATAAAATGGTGGTGTATTTATCTTAAAATTGCCACTAATTATATTATTATATTTACTAATAATTAATAACAGTCATAAAATTATCATCAGCAATATCTCCAATCAATACAGTAAAATCTTATCAGTACACTCCAGTGAAATGTTACACTATTGAGATATCTATACTTCTGACAATAAAATTATTATTAAATATCAATATTTATTCTCAATTAAAGTAATTCCAAAGTTCTGACCAGTTAATCTCTATGAACACAATGATTCTATTTATGCAGTAACTGAATATCACTTATGGCTAGATATATATATCAATTGATTAATACAATATTAAAGTACAATGCAGGCTATAGAGATATCTAGATTAATTAGTATTCAACTTATATTGTCTGGTACCTCTGTATTATGGACACTATATTTCTATAAATTAACCTATACTCGAATTGCTTATCAAATATCCCACATAAATTTTACTAGAATAATTTATAAATAGCCAGAATGGTTAATCAATTCGATTCAATATATATAGCTAATTTAACAATGTTTAGTTAACAATATAATCAAATATTTGAACACAAATCTTACCAAATCTCAATAAATCTAATAGAACTTCCACAAAATATAATACAACTATCAGGTCAAAATAATATTTTGTATTTCAATTAAACAAATAGAGATTTGTTATATATTATATTATCAATTCAACATATATCAATCAGTACAGTATCAACAAGTCTAATTTAGCCACAATTGTAAATGCTATTTCTAAAATATTTCACAACACTTCGATTTAACCTATGAACATTAAAATACTAAATCCTTTCCTCTTAATAATAAATTGCTTAATGCTAGGTATGATTATTTATAGACTACATGGTCTAGGAAATATTATATTATAACTATAAGGTACCCCTTTTAACACAGCTTCAATTTAACAACTGCAATAAAGACTGAGGCCCCTAGTTATCAAGCCGTCAACATCAAATACGCTGGAATTCCTCAGCGTATTTGTGGCGAGGCTGATTTGCCTTAGTTATCAAGCCCTAGATACCGGCAAAAGTAGAATTTAGTGACGTAAGCTTCGATCCGCCGGACTCAGTCCGACACAGATCGATTCTTACGTCACTACAGATGTTCCGCACACAAGTGCGGCACAATCTGATTACTTTTGCTAGTTATCAAAAATCTAGCAGGTACGCTCGGCACTTTTCCGGCCCAGCGTACCTGGTTTTCAAACCGCCGCCCTGGAGGCGGCGGATCCCATAGGAATCAATGGGAGTCTGACCATAGCGAAAGTTCATGTTCGCTGCTGCCAGACATCCCATTGATTCCTAACACCCTAACATGTACCCCGAGTCTAAAGACCCCTAATCTGTCCCCCCTACACAGCCGCAACTAAATAAAGTTATTACCCCCTTAACCGCCGCTCCCGGAGCCCACCGCCACTCTAATAAACTTATTAACCCCTAAACCGCCGCTCCCAGAGCCCACCGCCACTATACTAAATATGTTAACCCCTAAACCGCCACTCCCGGACCCGCCGCCACCTACATTATACCTATTAACCCCTATCCTGCCCCCCCTATACCGTCGCCACCTATAATAAATTTATTAACTTCTATCCTGCCCCCCCTACACCGCCGCCACTGTAATAAAATTATTAACCCCTAAACCTAAGTCTAACACTAACCCTAACACCCCCCTAACTTAAATATTATTTAAATAAATCTAAATAATATTTCTCTTATTAATTAAATTAATCCTATTTAAAACTAAATACTTACCTTTAAAATAAACCCTAATATAGCTACAATATAAATAATAATTATATTGTAGCTATTTTAGGATTTATTTTTATTTTACAGGCAAATTTCAATTTATTTTAACTAGGTACAATAGCTATTAAATAGTTATTAACTATTTAATGACTATCTAGCTAAAAGAAATACAAAATTACCTGTAAAATAAATCCTAACCTAAGTTACAATTAAACCTAACACTACACTATCATTAAATTAATTAAATAAATTAGCTACAAATAACTACAATTAAATTAAATTAAATAAACTAACTAAAGTACAAAAAATAAAAAAGCTAAGTTACAAAAAATAAAAAAAATAAGTTACAAACATTTAAAAAATATTACAACAATTTTAAATTAATAAAGCAAATGGGTCAATTTATATGGCCCATCTAATTTAACTGAGTATGCATATTTCAAGACCAGACACAGGGGCCTATTTAACAAAGGACTGTCGGATCTGATCTGACAGTGGGGCTCAGGCCTGACAGACCTCGCTGAATGCTGAGAGCAATACGCTCTCCGTATTCAGCATTGCAACAGCAGTTCTTGGCCGCCAGCAGGGAGGTGTCAATTAACCCTATCGTACTCGATCTGGTTGAATTGCGGCGATGTCTGTCTGCCTGCTGTTTAGACCGCTGCTTCATAACTGGTGTTTCTGGCGAGCCTGCAGGCTCGCCAGAAACACGGGCCCTCAAGCTCCATCTGTAGCTTGATAAATGAGCCCCATAGGCATCTGTTAAATCAATAGTATATATATATGTATATATATATATATATAAAATACACATATCCTTAGTGTATGTCTCAATACAATTTCCTACTTATAATATTTTAAGAGATGCACTTTAAAGTCATATTTCTATGAGGGGACTTTGTAATTATGATTCAATATTTCTAGTATCATATTAATAATTAGATTTTAGGAAATATTAAATAGTATCATTTCACCAGTACCATGATGTTATATTCTATTTTTCCAGTTATCTTTATATTCCATACATACTTGCAAGTAGAATTCTGTTGGAATAATATCATTATACTGTAGACATATATATTTCATTTTATTATTATTGACTATTTTAATATATATATTTTATTTCATCTTTTCACGTCTTAATACATTTTGAGTGCATGGACTCATGTCTATGATAATATTCATAGGACAGCTTATTTACTATGTAATCATTTCCAACCTCATTTGTACCAGATCTCTTAAATAAAAGAAATGTTGTTTATTCACATATTTCAAATCAATACAGCTATTTATATGATATAGTGTGCAACATGTGTGAGACATGAGATATGTCCCTCAGAGCCCACACATATATTTTTATTAGTATTCAGTATGCTAACTTATATGAAAACTATATAGACGATTTGTTTAAACTTTAAATCTTCAAACTCTTATGTTTGCAACTTTGACAAGATGAAAATATGTCTCCCTTTGTTACCTTTAACAAAGACGAGAAGTCTGGGGTTTGTATACTGAGATTATTGAGTATTTATTTAACACTGATATGGGAAATAGTTACATCTCCTGAAATTTGTTCCTTGGTTCAGACTTTAATCTCCCTCCCTACAGGATGTCTGTTATGAACTAATTTTATTACCAACTCTTCAGGCAGGAAGTTCCTTATATGGAAATTCAAACCTGAGAACACAATGTGATAAGGTCCCTTTGAAGTGACCTATCTTCACTATTTGAACAAATGTTTATCCCCTTTGTTCTTTGAGACATCAATCTGTAATGTGTATTTGAGGCATCCTGTCTGTGAAGTGTATCTGGCCACAGTAAAGGGGTCTGAGTCAAATCCTGACATCAGAACTGTAATACAAATGGATGTATTTAGCAATGGTCAAAGCTATCTATGTGATATATATATATATATATATATATATATATATATATATATATATATATATATATATAAATTAAATATCACTCAGCAATACCCTGACAGTCAATTTCATACTCTGGGACCCCGTCGACCAAGACTGGTTTAGGTGAAGGTACTGATTTGGAGAAATGGTTACGGATAGCTGGCTTAAGTAGTAAGATGTAAAAAACTGGGTTATGCGGAGGGTTTTTGGAAGTTGGAGATGATATGCCACTGCATTGACATGACAAAGAATTGAAAAGGGGCCAATGTACTTAGGTCCAAAGGAAGGTTGTTTTAGTTTCAAATGTTTCATTGAAAGACAAACTGAATCAACAGGATAAAATGTTTGGGCCATCCTCCTCTTGCAATTAGCAAACATTTGGTAACAATTAGTAGAGAACCGTAGCAACCAACGTATTTGTTTCCAGTGACATTACAGGTGGTAGGTTCTCTGGTCACCTGACATGGGTATCCAGGGGAAAGTTTCGGGTTGGTATCCAAAGGCTGCATTTAATGGAGAAGTATGGTGAGCTGAGTGATAATGGGAGTTATGAGTCAATTCTGCCAGGGATAGTACTTGTAGCCAGTTATCTTGGGATTCTGTAACATAATTTCTTAGATAAGCTTCCAGGTTCAGGTTAACTCTTTCAGTCTGACTATTAGTTTGTGGCTGGTAGGCAAAAGAAAGGGAAATCGATACTCCTAGGTTTCGGCAAACAGCTCTCCAGAATTTGGATATAAACTGTGTTCCTCTGTCAGGCACAAGGTTACCGGGCAAACCATGTAGGCATACCACTTAAGAGATGAATAGAGTAGCCAGTTTTTTAGAGGATGATAGAAACTTTATTGGAATAAAGTGAGCCATCTTTGAGAAGTGGTCCACTATCACCCATACAACAGTTTGACCTTTGGAGGAGGGAAGATCTGTGATGAAGTCCATGCTAAGATGAGTTCAATGTTGTTTTGGAACATTTAGAGGGGCTAGAAACCCACATGCATTAGTGAAAAGTGTCCTATTGGCTGCGCATAAGTGACAGGCTGCTACATAGTCTTTAGCATCTTGGGTCATATCAGGCCACCATACATGAGACTTTAATTGTTGCAGAGTTCTTTTTATACCAGGGTGTCCAGACAATTTACTTTCATGTACCCAATGGAGAATCTGGTTTCTGAGAAATGGTGGGACAAATAGTTTATTTAGCGGGACCTGTAGGTCTCGGGCACCAGGCTCTGGGCAGACTGTAAAGTGTGAATAAGAGAAGTGGATAGACTGGTTATTATTCTTTGCGGGAGGAATTATGAAGTCAGCAGGTTGATCCTTAAAATCCTCATCAGTGAACTGTTGAGACAGGGCATCTGCTTTCTTGCTTTTAGAATCAGGTAGACAAGACAGAATAAAGTTGAATGGAGAGAAGAATTTTTTTTTTAGTACCTTCAAGAAGATGTCTCTACTCAGTTAAGGTCATCTTTATAGTGTTAGAGAAAAATATTTTACTCTGCCATTTTGCCCAATGCTTTATATTAAATTGATGCTTGTAGCTATAAGAACAATATATTTTCTTGTCAGTTCAGCTGTTTTGTTGTGCTTGCAAAAATATAAACTACTAGTGCTAAAGTAGCCACCCAAGGTCTGTATGGACAAGATAAGAAGACCACAAGTTGCCTACGTGTAAAGATTCTGTATTGGCTCAAAGCACAGCACATGGGACTATTTGAGGCTATAAAGAGACACTGTTCTTATCTGATTTTGCACGCCAGCTTGTGTTACTTTAAAGTGATGACATGCTGTCACTCTTTTGTAATCCTGCTCGATTGTACAATAATAATCTTTTGGATTTGGACCAGTTTCAAGTTGTATTTTTTTGTTCAACATTTTGGTGCCAAAAGGTGAGAACCTTTGTGTCTCCCCTCCTCTGATTCCTAAACCCTCTGTCCTGTCGTATGTACAAACTCCCAAGAACCTGAAACAACTGTTTTATGTTTTAACATCTTTTGTTATGAATGTGTGAGTGTAAGAGGTCCTTCACGGTGTGTGAATGCACTGCTCCAAGACGCCCCTCTGCGGAGAAAGCAAGTGGGAGCAGTGGTGTGTTAAGTAAGAAGATCCTATCGTTTTCTATTTTCTGAGTTTGTCAAGTAAACTGTTACTAACATTGTCTGCACAGCAAAGGGACAATGGAAGGTTAAGTGTGGGTTGGTGCAGAGTTTCTTACTAGTCTGCCTTGGCTGTCAGTACAAAGTCTCTGGGTACCCCCTGTGCTCAGCCTTTGGACATTGTTGATAAAGTTAAACTTCAGTCCAATGCTGCTATTGGGTACAGGGCTATTCCTTGAGAACAAGAGTGAACCCTGATCTCTGATCACCTTTCGGCTTTGTTTCTGAAAGACCCTGGTCACGCTGGTTTGAACCTGTACTCTCCTATGCTGAAGGGCGCATCCCTAAGCTGTAGCAGACTTGTCTCTCATGATAGATAAAACTGTTGATGTAAGCCCCCTAGCATGTTTGACTTTGACTTTAATAATATAAGAGGCCAAGTACTTTTTGGGTTTGTCTCCCTACTGATTATTATTTGGGTTTGTTGGAAAATTTGGTGGGCTCACAAGCAGGAATTTTTAGTGTGGGACTTTCCCTGACAGCCACAGCCACACTACCGCTAAGAGTCGAGAGAGAAGGGTAAGAGTCCCCTCCATCATAGCTGGGCTATGGGAAATGATCTTAGCAAGGAGAGAGGGAGAATTTCTAATCACTCCCAAAGTGAACTCTGAGGAGGTAAGCAGAATGACTGAGGAACTTTTTTCACCTTGGGCCTCTGCTTACCTGATCAGAGAACAATTCATCCCAGGCACAAATGGTCAGGCAGACCGTAATGTTACCCGGAATGTCCCATGGACACCTGGAGAAATTAAGGGATTTCTCCTGTCCATCCCTAAGTCACAGAGCAATACATATGGGTTTGTAAACGAGCTGTACAATATTACCTTCAGCTACAACCCCAAATGGAGAGATCTGTTGCAGATAATAAGGGTTGTGGCCGGTCAAATAGACACCGCTGCCATCTGTACTAGACTTATCCTGCCACTTAACCCATCAGAGGTAGAGAATACCCTATGGAGGGCATTGGAATATTTCAACCAGATCAAGAATAAAATCACGGAGGTTCCCTCCACAGTCTTGGGTTCGGGTGACAACTATCCAACAAAAGGCTAAAGAACCAGTAGAAGACTACTTTGAGAGGTTTAGGAAAACTGTGGAGGAGGCGGGAGGTAACCTTGAAGACCAAGGTATGGAAAAATTATCACTGCCACATTGGTGTCAGGATTGAGTAAAGAAATTCATGATAAATTGGTTTCCGCCCATTCTGATTGGTGGGCTAAATCAGTCCCAGTACTAATGAGCTCAGTGAGCTCAATACAAAGTAACATAGAGGAAGTACAGGAAAAGAGGGTAATGCTAGTAAGTACCCCTGGGACACCCCAATGGTAAAGGTTCAGAGGGACAAATAAGGGGGAACCCAGAAAAGCCAAATACTATAACTGTGACAAATCAGGTCATTTTGCAAGAGACTGCACAGCTCCAAATCAGGGAAGACAGGAGAACAATTGACGGGCTGGGCTTCCAGTACTACCAATCATATCTGAGAGCAGAGGGGGTGATGCCTTTGTTCGCCTGACCCTCTCTGACATGCCATACCATTCTGTGGAGTGTTTGGTGGACACTAGTGCAGCCCGCAGCATTCTCAAAAGATCAGAAGCTGATATGAAATTACCAGGCACATCAGTGAGCAATAGATCATATCACTATGAGCAATAATAGGGTAGATTAAGCAGCCAAGAAGGCAGCTCTCATGATACTCCAACAGTCCTCTGAAACTGTGGAGAATTTGACAATGGATGTTTTAAAAACCTCCCAAAACCAAACAGGGTCCCTAACTCATGAGGTTTGAAAACATGGGGATGGTAGATTGTGTGCACCTCCAGTGCTATTTCCCATTTTAGCCAGTCTATTTCATTTCCCTTCCCATGTTCCCAAAACAGGAATGATAGCTAGTGTTAATAAATTTTGGTTTGCACCAGGTTTCTCACAATTTGCAACTGAATGGTGCAAGAAATGCATGATCTGTGCTAAATACAATCCAGGCAAACTGACAAAGGTGGGGATGAAACACCGTGTAAAACCTGACTACCCATTCCAAAGACTGCAAATAGACTACATTCAGCTGCCCAGATGTGGAGTCTATGAGTATGTTTTGGTGTGTGTAGACATGTTTTCCTCTTGGGTTGAGGCCTGGCCAGTTGCCAAGGCAACGGCAGGTGTGACAGCCAAAACGTTGATAACTGAAATTGTGTGCAGATATGGTCTACCTGAAACAGTAGAATCTGATTGAGGGACTCATTTTACTGGGTAAGTGTTTGCAGAAATAATGAAAGGGTTGCATATTAACCAGCATCGCCATACTCCTTACCACCCACAATCATCTGGGAAAGTAGAGATTGCAAATGGTGTTTTAAAAAATAAAATAGCCAAGATCTGTGAGCAGACAAAACTTACTTGGGTACAAGCCCTACCATTAGCCCTCTTTGCAGTAAGACACACCCCAAAATGAAAGTATGGCCTTTCACCATTTGCGATTTTGTTTGGTAGACCACCACTAAAAGGCCTTTTCTTTCCACAAGAATTACATGAGCAGTATGCTTCTCTAACTGATTATGTTGTCCAGCTACATGAGCAACTGACTAATTTGCATGGAAAAGTTTTCTCTTCACTACCAGATCCAGAAGAAATAACTGGAACTCACCACCTGCACCCCGGAGACTGGGTAGTGATAAGAAGATACGTGAGGAGACACCTAGAGCCCTGATTTGACGGGCCATACCAGGTGTTACTGACCACACCCACCTCAGTCAAAGTGGAAGGGAAACCAAACTGGATACATGCCTCCCACTGTAAGAAGGTGGACTTCCAGGTCAGTGATAAGAACCTGTCTCAAAATGGTGAGGCCACTGGGGACGAAGAGGATTAACAAACTACCAAAATGCATATAATGTCCTGCTTTTCTCTTTGTCCTTTTCTTTGTGTTTTATACCTATATGCACCAGTGAAGGGCGACAAATGGACAAATTCCATGGCTTTTACATCAACAGACCGCCAAGCAGCTGAATGCCACAGACTGCTGGATATGTTCTCATGTTCCTGCCAATCATAAAGGAATCTCTTTGATAGGTATACCAATATCAATTAATTATTTAAATGTAACAGATTACAGCTATGATGTTCAAATAGATATAAATCACTCTTTTCATAATGCTCTCTCAGATCAAGGTACATACTTAGAACTTGCTAGTATAATCTCTACACCTACAATGTGCCCAGGGCCAATGTCAATCATATAGCCAATATAAAGGGTTGCATAGTCAGTTTGCCCAAGGTATACGTGGGGGAAACAGATTGTAGAAATGCTACCTTAACATTTAATATGGAACCTAACAAAGCGCCATGTGATACACTAAATGCTGATTGTAATAGTGTATGTTTTTGTTCAACGTTAAAAGCTTTGTGTGCCCCCAGGTGTGCCTGTCCTGAACAGACAGACAATGATGACTGAAGCTGTGAAACTCAGCTATATCACAATATGTTATGGTTTCAAATATGGCTCGGAAAACATGGTAAGGTGATTCCAAGGGTCTTGAAATAAGGACTCTATTGCATTTGCAGTAACAAAGCCTACTCATGGCTTCCCATGGGAGCATGGGGTAACTGTACCATAGGAAGAGTTGTACCAGCCATTAGAACACGCTCAAATATTTCAGTGTTTGAAACATCCCTAAGGAAAACAAGGTATAAGCGAGAATTATTCTCATCTGCAGATAAAGCCTGGATTTGGTTCCCTGCCTGGAGAAGTTGGGGAATTGAGCTTGCAAATAGAATGAATAAATACGCTAGTGTCATGGATGGAATTATTAATGATACTACAAGTTCTATACATGCCCTTAATGAAGAGTTAGCCCACGTTAGGAAAGTGGCTCTTCGGAATAGGATGGCTTTTGATTACCTACTTGCTATTGAGGGGGGGGCATGTGCTATTATTAGCTCAGAATGTTGCACCTGGGTGGAGGATTCCCATGACCCCATAGAGGAACACATGAACAAAGTAAAAGAGTTACATAAAAAATGTAGAGATATATCTAAGGGGGGATGGAACCCATTCTCCTGGAAGAGATCCATTGGAACCTCCTTTAACAATATGCTTACAAATCTTTTAAAACCCATAGAGGTAGTGATAGGATTAATTTTGATGTGCCTAATTGTCTGGAAATTGTTAATGATTTGTGTTTCTCGTTGCAGCAGAAAGATGAAGATACCTATTGTTTAAGGAGATTATACAACAGCCACAGAGATGACCGTCTGATAACCTAGCTTAGCTATCTGCCTCCCCTGCAGAACCTCCAGTCATTCTAGGGGACAGTTGGAAGATCTCATCTCTGCTAGGGGGTCCCACAATTGCACCTCATCAGCTTTGGGCCTACTACAGGGTTTGGACCTAGGCCTGTGACGGGATGCAGTTCTGGCTTCTGTTATTATCTGATTAGATAGAGATTGCATATTTTGTGTTTGTGTGTTACCAATAAAGATGTGTGAATGCTTAGAGGAAATGGTGACTATGTAGGCAGTCCAGAATGGATGCCCAGCATCCCACTGTCTATGCAGCTTATCTGTATACTCAGTGATATACAGTCTGTCTAAGGGGTCATTTCAAGGTAGGCAGGCTGTTAGTTAGTCAAATGTATGTGATAATAAAATTATCAAAAGGGTGCGAAATGTTAGAGAAAAATATTTTACTATTTGTCCTATGCTTTATATTAAATTGATGCTTGTAGCTTTAAGAACAATACGTTTTCTTGTCAGTTCAGCTGTTTTGTTGTGCTTGCAAAAATATAAACTGCTAGTGCTAACGTAGCCACCCAAGTGCTGTATGGACGAGATAAGAAGACTACGAGTTGCCTACGTGGAAAGATTCTGGATTGGCTCAAAGCACAGCACATGAGACAATTTTAGGCTATAAAGAGACACTGTTCTTATATGATTTTACGAGCCAGCTTGTGTTATTTTAAAGTGATGACATGCTGTCACTCTGTTGTAATCCTGCTTTTACAATAATAACCTTTTGAATTTTGACCAGTTGTTTCAAGTTCTATTTTTTCTTCAACAATAGCCAGTAACTCCCTGTCAGCTACATCATAATAGGTTGCAGGCTTAGACAATATCTTAGAAAAGAAAGCCACAGGATGAATCTTTCCAGGGTCCAGCTCTCTCTGAGACAGAACAGCCCCAGCTGCAATCTCAGAAGCATCTCTCTACAGTATAAATTGGTGTGCAAGATCATGATGTTTAAGCAAGTCAAGAAAAAGCTTTCATAGTTTTATATAGGTTTAGAGGTCAGAGGGTGCTGCAATAGATGAGAATCTTTTGATAAAGTGCCTATAGTAATTAGCAAAGCCAAGAATTCTCTAGAGTGGTAGTCTGAGGCCAATCTAAAACTGTGGATAGCTTGGTTGGGTCCATAGAAATTTAAAAGGAGAATATAATGTAGCCAAAGAAAGGTATAGTTCTTTGATAGAATAAACACTTTTCCAGCTTAGAATAGAGATTGTTTTGACATGCTGGATGTGCTCAGAAAGGGACTTAGAGAAGATAAATATTTTGTCTAAATATATTATTACGAAGTTGTTCAGATAATCCTTGAAGGTATTGTTGACAAACCATTGGAAGACTTACAACATATTCAAAGTGCCCAAAACAATATTAAATGCTGTTTTCCACTCATTACCCTCCTTGATACGGACTAGATTGTAGGCCTACTTAATAGTAGTGCAGGGGATTAGAGTCCACAAATAGAGTTAGAATGGTGGAACGGTTTCCACTAATTGTGGTGATATGGCTGGGGTTCTTCTTCTTTACACTAGAAATATCATGTTGTCTGGCGAACAATAAATCCATAAACACTCCATCAGCTCCGGAGTCAATAAGGGCTTGGGAATCGATGTGTTGTCCGTTGATGGTGAGGCAGATTGGTACAGACAACTTGGTCTTGTTAGAAGGTTGTTCTGGCTTCAGGCTTAATTCTGCCTCTCCAAACTGTTTTTGCCGGCCTGGTGTGAAAATCTTTCAAGAGATTCCCTTTTTGGCCACAGTAGAGACACAGACAGAGATTACATCTCCCTAGTCTTTCTGCTTCAGAAACTCGGATGGTACCCACCTCCATAGGCTGTTCAACTGTAGAGGTAGAAGGAGATGCTGTAGGGGTAGTATTGTTTGCTGCCAAACTGAAGATAGGTCTTTGGGATTTCTGTGTCCTATCGTTGTGAAGCTGACGCTCCATGTGTTGGGTATCAAGTTTGATACATAGAGAAATAAAGTCCTCTAAAGACTCAGGTAATTCTCTGTAAACCAATTCATCTTTAACCCTGTCACACAATCTTCTACAGAATGCCGCTTTCAGTGCTCCTGGATTCCAGTCATTCTTATCGGCTTAATTTAACAGCATACAGTGCTGCAGATTGTGTGCCTTGTTGCAGTTCTAGTAGAGCAGACTCAGCTTCAGCCACCCTACCAGGCTTGTCAAATTTGGTTTGTAAAGCAGTTAGAAAGGCTTTAGCATCCTTAAGGATTGGGTCATCCTTTTTAGTTGGGGTGAAACCCACAACAGGGCCTTTCCTTTCAGCAAAGAAATTATAAAGGTGACCTGGGCCTCAAAGGACATAAACATTTATGGTCTATTTCTAAAATGAAGGCGGCACTGATTAAGAAACCCTCTACAGTCATCAGAAGTGCCATCAAATTTTTCAGGTAGTGGTAACTTAGGTGCATGCAACGGTGTTGTGGCAGGTTGATAGGCTCGGCACAGTGTTCGCATCATCTTTGCTAATTGGTCCAATTTTTTGTTGAGACTCTGGAGATGTGCTGAGTGAGCCCCCAGTAGTTGACCTTGATGAGTTGTAGCTTTGGCCACTATGTCAGGGTCTATGTTATTGGCCCATGTATAATGTCACAGGAGTACTAAAGTCAGCACAGGAAAGGACCCTGAGGTTGGGAAGTGACACTGAGACACACTGCCCCAGCATGGAGGATTACACTTAAAATTGTTGCAAAAGTTGTAAGTGCTCAAAGATATGAGATCTCGGGTGATAGAAAAGCAGGCAAAGGGCTTTAACATTGAGATACATACATATACATGTCTAAATATGGCTATGTATGTATATTTGAATATACATTATATATATATATATATATATATATATATATGTGTAAATATGTATTTATGTTTTTATATGTGTATATATGTATGTACAGCCATATATACACATATAAACACATATAAACACATAAATATATATGTATACATATACAGACATATATATATATATATATATATATATATATATATAAGTGCTATATATATAAGTGTCCTTTTCCATAAAGTAGATGAAAACATGAAAAAGCATATTTATGCTATATTATTTTTTTTATAAAGTTTTTAACTATATATTTACTGTAAAAATATGACATGTCAATGTTCTGAACATAGGGGAATATGTTCTAAGTATTTCTAAATAGATATTCCTACATACTGTATATCTGTATATATCTATATGTAATCATCTATATATATGGGCATAAATATATATTTGTTTAAAATACCATCAGATCATATGTAGAAATATGTATTTATGAATTAATAGAACATATGCTGTTATGTTAAGAACATTGGAATGTGAAATATTCATATTTTCATGTTGGGTTAGCGCAACTGAGAATATGCGATCGTCTATGGGCTTCAGCAGGTTGTTAGCTTTTTTCCCTCCTTTGACTTCTATGGGGGAATACGTGAACGCACAGGCGATATTCTAACTTCAGATTTTTGCGCTAGTCAAGGTACCGATACAGCGAAAACAGTTTACTTTCAACTTGTAATACAAGCGCAACCCGACTAGCGCAATAATTCGAGCGGAAACGTTAGCACTTCACATGCGATCTAGCCCAACATTTTTAATGCAATACTGTAGTTTTTTATTTTTTTTAATCAGACAGTATTATTATGAGTGTAACTGTACTTTTAAATGTATTTCTGATGTTTTTTGTGACACTTTTTTTTTAGCGTAACAGTTAAACAGAGCTCTGAATTTGGGCTATCCTGATGTGTATTAAATGTAATTGTGTCAGAGAGAACGAGTTTACTTTCAACTTGTAATATGCATGCTACTTCCGACGCACGCAAACACCCTAGATAAACCCCTTATCGCTTGTGCGTAACAAATAGCACTCTACTAGTAATCTGGTTCTCCGTTTTATAGGGGGATAAGGGCTCTAAAAGTGCCCTCCATTGACTCATAATAGGTGCTTAATTGAAATGTAATCATCATTACCATGGTGATTACATGAAAATGAAAAATTTTGAGATGGTAACATAAAATTATATGGTGACAAATTAACTCAACTCAAATTAACTCAACCTTTCTGTTGTGTTTCTCTTTGTGCCACACTGAGCATGGAGAAGAGAAAGAGCAGCAAAGAATTGTCTGAGGATTTAAGAACAAAATTTGTGGTAAAGCATGGACAATCTCAAGGTTACAAGTCCAGAGATCTTAATGTTCCTGTGTACCTGTGTCCACTGTGGGCACAAAGCAGAAAATGTTCTATGTATTTGTAAATAGATCTTTTATATATATATATATATATATATATATATATATATATATATATATATATATATATATATATATATAACTGTATATATCTATATATACATATAATTATATATATATATACGTATATATATATATATATATATATATGTATATATATATATATATATATATATATATATATATATATATATATAGGTATAAATATATATTTGTTTAAAAAAAACATCAAATATATTTAGAAATATTTAATTATAAATAAATAGAACATATTCCGTTATGTTAAGAACATTGGAATATGAAATATTCATATTTTCATGTCTGGTTAGCGCAATTACAAAATTGCTATAGTGTTTGTGCAAGATAGTGGGTGTTAGTTTTAAATTTGTAATACGAACACAACCAGACTAGCCCAAAAGCTTAAAGGGACATGCCACCCACATTTTTTCTTTTATGATTTAGAAAGAGAATGCAAAGTTAAACATTTTTCTAATTTACTTATATTATCTAATTTGTTTTATTCTTTTGATATTCTTTGATGAAAAGCATATCTAGATATGCTCACTAGCTGCTGATTGGTTGCTGCACATAGAAGCATTGTGTGATTGGCTCACCATGTGCATTGCTTTTTCTTCAACTAAGGATATTTAAAAAATGAAGCAAAATAAATAATGGAAGTAAATTGTAATGTTGTTTAAATTTCTATTCTCTATCTGAATCATGAAAGAAAGATTTTGGGTTTAGTTGCCCTTTAACTCTAGCAGAGTTTTCACGATCGTGAAAAACACATATACCGCACCACTTGTAATCTAGCCCCAAGTATTTCAAATGTCTGAGTCTTTTGCTCTGGTAATGTGGATAAAACTCTTTATTGGTAACCTGGTAACTGGCAAACATACTTTATACAGTCTGATGACTCATCATGACTCTAAGTATAGTAACTAAGTGAAGCATGGCTTAGTGGTTTAAAAAAATAAAAATCCAAACAATAACATTTACATTTTAAAATAACCATGTTAAATTATTAGCCATCATTAACTATGCATTTAAAAAAAAAAACAACCAATAAAAGCAAATGTATCCTGATATATTACTTCTATATTTCCTTTCAACATTTCACAGATGACTAACAGTAGGCATCTAAGGCAATATAAACATGAATGTTTGGACTCTGACCTAGCATTACATATTAAAAAGCCATTACTGTTAAATGCATTCCTTGTTATATTTTCAACTTTATCCTCTGCATTATTCTGAGAATTTATATTTTCAAGCAATGTTATTAAAAAATAAATAAATAAAAAAGTATTTTCCATAAAAATAGTAATCAACAAATATGCACATGGACACAGAAAGTAAAGACAGCAGGTATTGTATTCCAAGGAGAAATGGTGCATGTGTGACTAATTGTAGTCCAAGGTTGGATATATTATTTAGAAATAATTTGTAGGTTCAGGGTTCATGAGGATAGGCAATAAAAGATGTTCATTTTTAAAATTCATTAATCCATCTTCTGTGGTGACCAAAGGGGTGATAGATGATGTATGGCAGATTCAGTATTTAAACTAAGAAAACTGCACAAGAAGAAGTAAACAAATAGTGTTGTATCCTAAAACAATAAAAACAATAGCATCCCAAGATAAACAGGATTACTGTCATATCTGTACCTTTAATTAAGGGCCGTGCATGTCTTTTTCTCTAGCCTATACAATCTTGTCCCACCTTAAACTAATTGCTTGGTAATCCTGGTTACTCAGTAGAAATCTGTATGGTAACCTCTACTACTTTCTACCTGTTATCTGAATCCCACAGTTCCTGTCTTACCTTCCGGTTGTACTCACTGTCGTATATCGCCTCCGGTTAGGAGGATAGGAGTCCAAAGTAACCTTCCGCTTTCAGCTTCTGCCTGGATCTCTCCACACAGCCGTCTCCTCCCAGTGTTTACGTAAGCAGCCTCGCTTCCATCACAGCACCTCTTGAGCTGCTAGACGCTGTAAGGATTCCTGGCTTCCATCTGTCTTTTGCTACAATACGCTACAACCCACGTCTCTCAATAAATGTAAGTACCGGTCTTACCGCCGATCTAGAGACTACTGACCTTAGTTCTATTAAAAGTCTTGCTCTGCCTTGCTTCATATGTAAGTACATATGTATCATTTCCTGATATTATGTAGCAATTGTTACCTGTCAACAGCTTGTGGCCTGAAACGGTTATTTTGTTTAAAAAGATCAAACAACCTTTATATGACTGTTAATAGATAAAAGCTGCCTAATGAATACTGTATATTCCCTAATAATATGTCGGTATTTCTTAACAGCAACACACTATAAGATATTAAATAATATATCTTACTTATTGAATATATCTATTTTATCTTTTTTGCAAAAACAGATCCAATCCCAATAAGACCATTACAAAATACCAAGCCATCATGGATCCTGCAGAATTAGCAACACGACATGTACATAATTTATCTCAGAGGGTTGATAAATTAGGCTAAGGGTTAAGGGAGCTGCAGATACAAAATGAAACATTAAGAACAGTTATTAAAGACACCATTTCAGCAAAACCTACTGGTTCTGATTCACACAATGACCCTATAGTTAGTCCCCCTGAAAAGTTTTATGGGGATAGATCCCAATTTCGGAGTTTCACTAATTCCTGTTACCTTTTATTTGATTTAAAATGTAAATCTTATACTACTGACAAATAAAAGGTTCTCATGGTTATTTCATTTTTGTGTGCTGAACCTAGGGCCTGGGCTAATTCTTTCTATGAGACAAATGATCCAATCCTTAACTCAATAGATTTTTTTTCTCGCTGCCATGGCACACCTTTATGATGATCCCCAAAAACAGCTTACATCAGAAAACAATTTGCGTGCTTTAAAACAGCTAAAAAGACCAGCTGAAGATTACATAGCTGAGTTTAAAAGGTGGTCCATGGATAGCAAATGGAATAATATATTGTTAAAGAACCAATACTGGTTAGGATTATCTGAAGCCATGAAAGACAAGTTAGCTCGCACTGAGATGCCAGACTCCTTAGAAAATCTCATGACTCTCTCAATTTCAATAGATAGAAGATTTAGGGAGAGGAGAAAGGAAAGGGGTAACCCAGATACAGTTAGGTACAGACAATACACCCCTGCTCCCTTACCCACCTTTGAGGAGCCAATGGAGGTTGGAGCTGTTAGGGGACCATTGTCTCCAGAAGAAAAGGCAAGAAGAAGACTACATAATTTGTGTCTCTATTGTGGTTCTAAGGGACATGAAATAAAAGACTGCACCACATTGGCTAAAACCAAAAAAGGTAAATTTCAACAACGATATTCCTTATTAAATCCTCACATTACAAACTCACTCTTTTGTTGTCTCTCTGTTCTCTTGCAGTGGGAACATTATCAGACTAAAGTCAATGCCATCATAGATTCTGGTGCATCAGGTGTATTTATTGATACCTCTATTGTCACAAGAAATAAAATACCCACAGTTAAAAAATCTACTCCAGTTGTTTTGCGAATTTTTGATGGTACATCCTCATCACATGGTCCACTTACCACACACACTGTTCCTTTAAAGGTAACTACACAACACGGTCATACTGAATACTTGTTATTTGATGTCACTTCCTCCCCTCTTTTCCCAATAGTCCTTGGATTAAAGTGGTTATAGCTACATCAACCTTTTGTACAGTGGACAGATCTTTCCATCATTTTTAATTCCAGTTATTGTAAGGAGAACTGTATTTCCCATTATACCTTAGCATAAGTCACTGAACAGGAAATACCAAAATGTTATGCAGAGTACCATTATGTGTTTAGTAAAAAGGAGGCAGAGACACTCATAGAACCTACGATTGTCCCATTGAACTTTTACCCGGTTTTCCCATTCCAGTAGGTCATATATACCCGTTATCACAGCCTGAATTAAAATATCTAAAAGAATACCTTGATGAAAACCTTAGAAAGGGCTTTATAACCCCCTCGACTTCTCCTGCTGGTGTGGGCAGGTTCTTTGTTAGGAACAAAGACAGTACCCTAAGACCTATCATAGACTATAGAGCTCTTAATAAAGTAACTAAGAAAAATAGATATCCGCTACCACTCATCCCAGAGCTTATAGAAAGATTATCTTCTGCAAAAATGTACACTAAGTTGGATCTTAGGGGTGCATATAATCTAGTTAGGATACAAAGCAGAGACGAATGGTTAACTGCATTCCGTACTCGTTATGGTCTCTTTGAGTACAGGGTCATGCCGTTTTGGGCTATGCAATGCCCCTGCAACCTTTCAATTCTTTGTGAACGATATTTTCCATGACTTATTAGATGTATTCATGATCATATACCTCAATGACATCTTAATATACTCAGACACCATAGAATTACACATCCAACATGTTAAGACAGTTCTAGATAGATTAAGGAAACATCAACTATTTGCAAAACCTGAGAAGTGTATATTTCACACAACTGAATTATCCTTTCTTGGGTACAGAATCACTCCCCAGGATATCCAAATGGAAGACAATAAGGTATCTATAATTACTAATTGGCCAATCCCAACCTCTAAAAAACTAGTCCAAAAATTCCTTGGCTTCTCAAACTTCTACCGCAAATTTATTAAGGGGTTCTCTTCTATTGTAAAGCCACTCACCAAGTTAACAGGGAAAAACACCAAGTTTTTATGGACTCGTGAAGCACAAGAAGCTTTTGAGTTATTAAAAATTAGATTCACTTCAGCGCCTATCTTACATTTTCCCGACCATAACCTCCAATACATCTTGAAAGTAGATGCTAGTGAATATGCAGTGGGAGCTATTCTTTCACAGAGAAAATCTCATGATCTCCCTATGCATCCGATTGCATACTTTTCCAGAGCTATGACATCATCAGAACTTAATTACCCCATTGGGGAAAAAGAACTTCTAGCTATTAAGTCCTCATTGGAACACTGGAGACACTTATTAGAGGGTACAGAAAAACCTATTATTATTTATACAGACCACAAAAATCTGGAATATTTACAAACTAACCGCACCCTCTCCGCTAGACAAGTCCACTGGAGTCTGGATTTTGCTAGATTCCATTTTGTTATTATACATTGGCCAGGTTCACGTAATGGGAAGGCTGATGCTCTATCTCGATTACCTCCTCCACCAATACTCTCTGCTAACCCAACCACTGTAATACCTAGACAACAGATAGTGGCCTTGAACACCACAACACTTGAACAGTTAGAGATAGCACAACAAAATGATGCTAATCTACCTAGAAAGTTTTTGACAAAAGGAACAGATAATCTGTATTATCGTAATAACTTACTTTACGTACCTCCATCCGAACAGGAAGCTATTCTTCATATGGTACATGATTTAGTTCTTACTGGGTGCCCTGGTATAAATAGGACATTGCGACTACTACAACGTTCGTTTTGGTGGCCAAATATGGGTCACACAGTCACTAACTACATAGGATCTTATCCGACTTGTATTCAAACAAAACCCCAAATCAAAAAGCCCTATGGATTTCTATTATCTTTACCCATACCATACAGACCATGGTCTGAGGTTCCCATGGATTTTATAGTTGATCTACCAAAATCGTCAAATCATACAATGATACTAGTAGTAATAGATCATCTCACAAAGATGGCTCACTTCATTCCGTCACATAGACTACCTAATGCTTCCTTAACCGCTCAACTATATCTCTCTAACATAGTGAAATTGCATGGTTTACCTAAATCCATAACCACCGACAGGGGTAGCCAATTCACCTCCAAGTTTTGGAAAGAACTTTGTTTACGTCTAGACATTACCCAAAAGCTCAGTACAGCTTATCATCTTCAGTCAAATGGGCAGACCGGATCGGGCAAACCAATGCCTTGAAAAATACCTCAGAGCTTATTATTCTCATCAACAAAACAATTGGGTTGATTATCTTCCATACGCTGAATTTGCATACAACAATGCAACCAATGCATCTACAAAATATTCACCCTTCTATGCCAATTGTGGGTATAATCCCTCATTTCATCCATTGCCAGACCATTCTTCCAGTTCACCGAATGTTCAGGATCTCACTAATACATTGTCACGGATTCAAGAATATCTAAAATCCAACAATGCGGAAGCTCAAATCACTAAAAAACATTATTATGACCTCAGACCCCGTAAGCCCCCAAACTATTAGATTGATGACAAGGTTTGGCTTTCCACCAAAAATTTACGGTTACATGCACCCTGTAAAAAACTCTCATCTCTGTACATAGGACCCTATGTTATCAGGAAGGTGGTGAACGAAAATGCAGTCACTTTGGATTTACCCCGAGAACTACGAATACACTCAACTTTCCATGTATCATTGTTGAAACCGTACCAACATATTAGAGGGGATCCTATTCCTTTGTCTCATTCCACTGTCTCTGACCAACCAGAATATGAGGTGGCTGAAATTCTTGATTCCAGACGGCGTGGACGGACACTGGAATACCTGGTTCATTGGAAGGGGTATTCTAGTGATGAAGATTCTTAGGAACCTTCCACGAACCTCTCTGCAGATCATCTTGTTTCAGTGTTTCATGGAAGACATCCTGATCGACCCCGACCTTGAGACCCTGTGGGTTCCCTTTTGTGAGGAGGTACTGTCATATCTGTATCTTTAATTAAGGGCCGGGCATGTCTTTTTCTCTAGCCTATAAAATCTTGTCCCACCTTAAACTAATTGCTTGGTATTCCTGGTTACTCAGTAGTTACTGAGCTCTGTTCTATTACCTCGCTCTTACTGTTCAGAGGAATCTGTATGGTAACCTCTACTACTTGCTACCTGTTATCTGAATCCCACAGTTCCTGTATTACCTTCCGGTTGTACTCAGCTGTCGCATATCGCCTCCGGTTAGGAGGATAGGAGTCCGAAGTAACCTTCCGCTTTCAGCTTCTGCCTGGATCTCTCCACACAGCCGTCTCCTCCGAGTGTTTACGTAAGCAGCATCGCTTCCATCACAGCACCTCCTGAGCTGCTAGACGCTGTAAGGATTCCTGGTTTCCATCTGTCTTTTGCTACAATATGCTGCAACACACTTCTCTCAGTAAATGTAAGTACCGGTCTTACCGCTGCTCTAGAGACTACTGACCTTAGTTCTATGAAATATTTACAAATACTGATCCTATGTTATTTCCAGCAATAGGGTAGCCTAACATCGATCTGTGTACTAAAAGTCTTGCTCTGCCTTGCTTCATATGTAAGTACATATGTATCATTTCCTGATATTATGTAGCAATTGTTACCTGTTAACAGCTTATAGCCTGAGAAGGTTATTTTGTTTAAAAAGATCAAACAACCTTTATATGACTGTTAATAGATAAAAGCTGCCTAATGAATACTGTGTATTCCCTAATAATATGTTGGTATTTCTTAACAGCAACACACTATAAGATATCAAATAATATATCTTACTTATTCAATATATCTATTTTATCTTTTCTGCAAAAACAGATCCAATCCCAATAAGACCATTACAATTACTATAGAGACTATCCTGGAGTCATTTGATGATCATCAAAGTACTTTAGCAGACATTTGCACATCATCAGACATCATCAGGCTTATAAAGTCATCAGCTAAGGTAAAAAAAAGTCTGGGTGATGACTTCAGAATGATTAGCAGAATACCTTACTGATTACTTCACAAGTATGAACAGCCATTGAATAACTCTAGAGACATCTCATTTAAATATTTCGGCCTGTGGGCTTACTTCAGGATTGCTTCTGATGACTAGTCTGGAATCACCAATTACTTCAGAATGACTCCAGGAAGATCATCCTTTTTGACTAGGGATTACAAGGAAATTCACAAGATATACAGTATATCTGAAATCAAGAAGAAGACTCTAGGTTTTTATTAGAAGGAAATGGCTGCAACTTATTTATTTTTTTATTTTTTTTGTGCCAGAACAGCAAATGGTGAAAAACTGGTCACGAACACTGGGTTTTATTTGAAATCCCAAGCACGAAGAGGATTGTACTAAAACTGACAATCACAACAATGCAATTTGAAAACAAACATTTGCAGATCATAATTGCTACATGGATTTAAGGATGTTGCAGTCATGATTTATGTTTTTGTGTCTTGCCCACTGCAAATGGACTATACAATAGTGATTAGTAGAGCTTTAACCCCTTAACGACCAGTGCCGTACCCTGTATGGCGCTGGTCGTTAAGCCCTAAAGAACATGCATCATACCCTGTATGATTCTGTGTCCCTTTCTGCTTTAGGCAGCGGTGGTGCCGATCATTGGTGGTGTGGGAGGGTTAGGAGGGAGGCGGGTGGGCAGCCCATCACTGGAGGGGGCGGAAATGGGTGATACCACTAACTTCAGGAAAAAAAAATGCTGAGAGCAGCAGGAAGGGGGAAGGAGGAAGAGGGGGATCCTAGAGTGGAAGGGGGATTAGAGGGTAGGAAAAGGTTCTTAAAGGGAGGGTAAATAAGGGAGAGGGAGGGAGTTGGGCAGCAAAACTACAGAAAAAATGTTGTTGGGTTGTTGTTTTTTTAAAGTAAAATAAAAATTATAGAAAACTGGGTACTGGCAGACAGCTGCCAGTACCTAAGATGGATGGCAGAAATTAGTTAGAAGGGGGAGGGATCATGGAGGTGGGAAGGTAAGGGGTTAAGAAAGGAAGCTACAAGGTTCAGAGCTGTCGAAAGTTTATAACATACCAACAACCTGTCCAAGAACATGGCGGGCCGTGGACTCATCGTGTCAAGAAATAAATACATTTATCAGGTAAGCATACATTTTGTTTTCTTTCTAATGACACAAGTTCACGGATCATCTAATTACTATTGGGAATCAATACCCAAGCTAGAGTACACAGATGATAAGGAGGGACAAGACAGGGAACCTAAACAGAAGGCACCACTGCTTGAAGAACCTTTCTCTCAAAAGAGGCCTCACCTGAGGCAAAAGTGTCAAATTTATAGAATCTTGAAAAAGTGTGAAGAGAGGACCAAGTTGCAGCCTTGCAAATCTTTTCCACTGAAGCTTTATTTTTGAATGCCCAGGAAGAGGAAACAGCCCTTGCAGAATGAGCCATAACTCTCTCAGGAGGCTGCTGTCCAGCAGTTTCATAGGCAAAGAGAATGATACTCTTCAGCCACAAAGAAAGCAAAGTAGCCGTAGCTTTCTGCCCCTTACGTTTCCCAGAGAAAACCACAAACAGAGCAGAAGATTGATGAAAATCATAAGTCGCCTTTAAATAGAATTTTAATGCATGAACAACATCCATATTCTGCAAAAGTCATTCCTTCTGAGAAGAAGTATTAGGACACAAGGAAGGAACAACAATCTCATGATTAATGGTCCGTTCTGAAACTACTTTAGGGAGAAACCCTAACTTATTACGCAAAACCACCTTATCCAAATGAAAATAAGGTAAGGAGACTCATACTGTAATGCCGAGAGCTCTGACACTCTACGAGCAGAAGAAATAGCAACAAGAAACAAAACTTTCCAAGATAACAACTTAATATCTAAGGAATGCATAGGCTCAAACGGAGCCCCTTGAAAAACATTAAGAACTAAATTAAGATTCCAGGGAGGAGTAACTGGCTTGAACACAGGCCTGATCCTGACCAACGCCTGACAAAAAGTTTGCACATCTGGGACGTCCGCCAGACGTTTATGTAACAAAATAGACAAGGCAGATATTTGCCCCTTTAGGGAACTTGCCGATAAACCTTTCTCCAAACCTTCTTGGAGAAAGGACAGAATTCTAGGAATCCTAACTCTACTCCAGGAGTAGCCCTTAGATTTAAACCAATATAGATATTTACGCCATATCTTGTAGTAAATCTTTCTAGTCACAGGTTTATGAGCCTGAATCATGGTCTTAATGACCGAATCCGAAAATCCACGCTTGGATAGAATTAAGCGTTCAATCAAACGAAGGGCCCTTGAAGTAGAAGGTCCTTCCTCAACTGAAGTTTCCAAGGTGGAAGGGATAACATGTCCACCAGGTCTGCACACCAAATCCTGCAAGGCCAAGCCGGAGCAATGAGGATCACCAATGCCCTCTCCTGCTTGATTCGAGCAATGACCCGAGGAAGAAGAGCAAACGGAGGTAATAGGTGTGCGAGACTGAAATTCCAAGGTACCGCCAGGGCATCTATCAGTTACAGACTGAGGGTCTCTTGACTTCGACCCATACCTGGGGAGCTTGGCATTCTGCCAAGATGCCATGAGATCCAATTCCGGCTGACCCCATTTGAGAATCAGGCTGGAAAATACTTCCGGATGGAGTTCCCACTCCCCCGGGTGAAAGGTCTGCCTGCTCAGGAAGTCCACCTCCCAGTTGTTCACTCCTGGGATGTGAATCGCCGCCCACTGAATTATCTTGGCTACCTCTGTCATGGCCAAGGAACTCCGCGTTCCTCCCTGATGTTTGATGTAAGCCACTGAAGTTATGTTGTCCGACTGGAACCTGATGAACCGGGCCAACGCTAACTGAGCGTACCGTCTGCCAAGACTCCTTGATAGAGTCTGCTATAGGAAACATCTTTTTAAATATTGGGGATGGAGAAAAAGGGATACCCGGTCTCTCTCATTCCTTAGCAATAATCTCTGTAGCCCTATCTGGTACAGGAAATACCTCCACCATGGAGGGCACGTCAAAGTACTTGTTTAGTTTACTAGACTTCTTACGATTGATTATGATGGTAGTGTCGGAGTCATCCAGGGTAGCTAAAACCTCCTTAAGTAACAAACTGAGGTGTTCAAGCTTAAACCCGAAAGAAACAACTTCAGTATCAGATAAAGGTATTACACTGTCTGAGTCTGAGATTTCACCCTCAGATGCTACTGAAGTATCTTCCTCTTCAGGCTTCTGAGAAGAAACATTTGGAATAGCCACTACAGTGTCAGCAACCTTATTCACAGATTGATTACATTTCTTCTTGCGCTTTCTCTGCAGCATGGGAAAAGCAGACAACGCATCAGATACTGCTAATGACATTAGGGAAGCGATGTCTTGCAAGGTAACTCCAGGTGGAGTAATAGAGGAAGCGCAGGGCACTGGTTGTATGGATGCTAAATTTTGGGACATATGAGGAGAAAGCTGCGACATATCTTGAACATTGTCAGAAGACTCCTGAACAGTATCTGCCTTAGACAATGTTGGCTCAGGATAAAGTCTATCCCTATAATGTAAAGTTCTCTCAATACATGAGAAACAGAAAGGGATTGGTGGTTCTACATTAGCATCAAAACATAAAGAACATGTAACATCTTGCAGGGTTTCTTGGTCCATATTTATTCACCAATAAACAGACAAAATTTATATTTTTATTTAGAAAATAGCCCCCCCCCAAAAAAAAAATAGTTACTGTCTCTTTAAATTTTAAAACGACAAAAATAACTGCTTTATTTTTCTGTCTCTTGAAATAAACAATGGCTCCCAAAAAAACACCTCAGACAACTCTACACCTCAGCTTAGCCCTGCTGAGGTGCTTACCTGCTTGCCTACTAATGAAGTATATGACCTGTAGTTGATCTAGACTCAAATGTCTAAGTGCAGAGGTCTGTTAACATTATCGGACCGTATCTGCAACGCTGCATAATCTGTGACGCAGCTGATTTCTAATGCGGAACACAGGAAGTAATACGGGGCCAGACAAAAAGGCACGCAATAGACTGCCGCCGAATCTAACTCCGCCCATCGTGGGCGTAACCACAAGAAACTCCCGATTGGCTAAATGTATTATCACAGCCATCGGGAGTAAAGTTAAAACACATACACCACCATCACTGAGCCAGATTCTCCTTGTCCCCAGTGCCTGCTCTGCTGCCCTTAATATACATTCTCCTAACTAGGTGAATGTGACTTGCCCCCCCCCAAAAAAAAAAAAATGTGAAAGTGCTATCTTTTTCTCTGTATGTGTCCCAGAAAAAATTACAGTTATCACTTACCTTAAGACTTCTGCCAGGCAGCACGGCAGCTCACTAGGTTTGAGAGGACAGATCCCTCACATGGACCTGTGGATAGAAACACAGACTGAGTAATCTTACTCAGGCTTGCATGGATAGGACAGCATAAATATATGGGAGGTGCAGTGAGAATTATGTCCCACAAGTTCCCATTGCTTTAAAGCCGCCACTGCTCTCCTAAAGAGACTGATATGGACTACGGCTACACCCTAGAGCAAAGCAGAACAATCTTGCACTGCTTAAAAAATAATAAAATCTTGCTTGAAGAATCTTTTCCTAACACCTAACTTTACCACTTCTTTGCTCTAACATAGGCAAAGAGAATGACTGGGGTTGGAGGGAAGGGAGGTGATATTTAACAGCTTTGCTGTGGTGCTCTTTCCCACCTCCTGCTGAGCAGGAGTGATATTCTTAATAATAATTAGATGATCCGTGGACTCATTGTGTCGTTAGAAAGAAAAAGGTGTAAAATTGCATACTGGGAGAATGTCTGCCAGTGCTTAAGATGGGGGTGACCATTTGGGCATTGGGGGAGGGAAGAGAGCTGTTTGAGAGGGATCAGAGGGTGGGAAGTGTCAGGTGGGAGGGTAATCTCTACACTAAAGCTGAAATTAACCTTACAAGCTACCTGATTAACCCCTTCACTGCTGGGAATAATAAAAGTGTAGCCTTCTTATTACCAAAAAGCAATGACAAATATATGTCTGCCATTTCTGAAAAAAAGGGAATCCCAGAGAAGCTTTTATAACCATTTGTGCTATGATTGCACAAGCTGTTTGTAACTAATTTCAGTGAGAAACCTAAAGTTTGTGAAAAAGTTAACGATTTTTGTTATTTGACCGCATTTGGCAGTGAAATGGTACATGAAATATACCAAAATGGGCCTAGATCAATACTTTGGGTTGTCTTCTAAAAAATATATATATATAGTTTTGCTAGGTAAATAAAAAAAAAACAAGGCTCTATTTCTCTATAAATGTAATGATGGCAAAAATGCTAAAAATGCTCTGGCCTTTTGGGGAAGTTTTAGTCTGAAATGCCCGGTCTTTAAGGGGTTACTAAACCCAATTTTTTTTCTTTTGTGATTCAGATAGAGCATGCAGTTTTAAACAACTTCCTAATTTACTCCTATTATCAATTTTTTCGTTCTCTTGGTATCTTTATTTGAAAAATCAGAAATCTAGGCTTAGGATCCAGCCCATTTTTGGTTCAGTGGGCCGGCTCCTAAGCTTAGATTCCTTCTTTTCAAATAAAGATAGAAAGATAATGAACAAAATTTGATAATAGGAGTAAATTACAAAGTTGCTTAAAATTGCATGCTCTATCTGAATCACGAAAAAAAAAAAAAAAAAAAAGGGTTTAATGTCCTTTCAGTGAGTTATAGTGATAACAGTTTCTAGTAATGGTATAAATCTGGTAAGCTATGACTGTCCAATATAGGCAATGAGAATTAATTAATGATATCACTAGACAGTATGTTCTGTGGAGCAGGGGCCCCTGTGAATCCTGTGTGAAGTCTAATTGTACTGTACTGTATAGCACAATAATCATGTATTCAGCGCTGCAGAAAATTCTGGCTTTTTACAAATAATAATGATATTAATGATGATATTTAAGGGTGAACTATCATTTGTGCAGCAGGTGCAGTGGCCTCAGGGACCAAGTGCTGGGGGGGCATAGCAGCCAGTCTATGCATATACATAGGCATGTTCAGAATGTGTACAATTCTAACACTGTAGAGCAGACATCCTCAAACTTGGCCCTCCAGAAGTTTTGGAACTACATTTCCCATGATGCTCAACCAGCTGATATGCTGGCTGAGCATCATGGGAAATGTAGTTCCAAAACCTCTGGAGGGCCAAGTTTACAGTTTGTCTGCCGTAGAGCCTTTATTAGTGAGGGCTTCAGGTCCACCCATCTATCTACCTATCAACAAAATCATTCTACAGTGCAGCATCTATATTATTTTTATTAATTACTACTGACTTACATTTGGGAGCCCTATAAAATGTTTGCACCAGTGCCCTCTGTTGAGTAGGTTCAATGATGATGATAATAATAATAATCATCATAAATTATATCATTTTTCTAATTGTTTATCCTGCAAAATGCCAATATAATTTTGCAAACACTTGTTTTTGCACCTTTATCATGTTTCAGAGACTAACATGATACAACAGTGTTATAATTTAAGCCACGCAAAAAGGTTATTACTCCACCTTAATGAGACTTTAACAAATTTCTACCATCCATACGGAAGAGCACTATTTAAACATGTTGTTGCATTAGGTAGGTTAAGTAAAAGTTGATAATTTTTTTATCAGAAAGTACACAACTGATTCAATGTATAGGAGCTCAGTTGCTGATAATGAAGACCATTGGTGCCCTTTTGGTGGACATTGGAATGTCCCACAAGCTTAAAAAAAAAGGTTTATTTTCGCCACAGTAAAAAAAAAGTCTTAAAAAAAATGTACTACGTTAAAAATACATTATTTACCCACAAGAAATATTTTACTGTACCGTTAACTTAATTTTATTTACAATTTACTGCAGTTTAAATGCAGCTACAATTTGAGAAAAACAATATAGCCACCTAGGGCCTTGGATAAAACACATGGGTACACAACATAATCTGATGGCCAAGGGGGTTCTTAACCAATCAGAATAATTATCTAAGAATAAGCAGTGGTGTTATGATTTACCGTGATAAATGAAGGGGACAGTAATCTTCTGTAGCTAGCTAGATAGTCTAACGTGTAACATGCATTCACACTCACTAACTTTAGCAATCATTCTGATTCATTTATTTCAGTTATAAAAAAGTAACATAAAATACACTAAACATCTCTAAGTATATCTACTAATCTCTACATCAGCTGATAATTGATTGATTTATTAATGAATTGGTTCACATTCATTCTTTTGTTATTTCCCTGCTTATTATCAAACAGAAAAGATTTTGTTTTTTAAAACGCAAAAGGGGAAGTTCAGTGTAATCCTGAGTCCTAAAATGAACTTAAAATCAAAATTGGAACCTAAAAGAAGTGTCATAAATGGAATTCAGTTTTTGTTTTCCAGTATGTTCCATTGTATTTTTTTTTATGCAGATAGGAAGCCCCCAAATTATCTTTCATGATTTGTATGTAAGATACAATTTTAAACAACTTTCCAATTTACTTCTGTTAGCAAATTTGCTTCATTAACTTGTTATCCTTTGTAAAAGGAACAGCATTGCACTACTGGCAGCTAGCTGAACATATCTAGTTAGCCAATCACAAAAGACAAATGTTATTTTTCAACAATGGACACCAAGAGAACAAAGCACATTTGAAAATAGAAGTGAATTTAAAATTGTCTTAAAATTACAAGGTCTATCTGAATCATGTAAGTTTAATTTTGACTTTCCTATCCCTTTAATAACAACATATCTAGTTTATGAGAGTATATTAAAGTGAGCACATTTGCATTTATGCCTTTTCAATTATTGTTTTATAAAATATGTAAATATCTAGGTTTAAGTCTGTGTGAGAATGTGGTATTTTTGCTTTCTTATCCTTAATACAAAGTTTTAACAAATAAAGTTGCAAGCGTTAAAACTGTGATCAGCAGAATCAAACAAGGTAACATAAAAAACAGTGGACATGGGCTCAAATCACACACAGAGGAAAAGGACTAGCGATTAGATCACAAAAGCAGTAAACAACTCTTCCTACAATGCTGAGAACACACAGCATAAAAATGCAGTATCCAATTAATTCTCGACATATACCTATAATTGTTCATACTCAGATGTTGTAGTTTTATCATGTGAGCTCTCAGCAGTGTAGCAAGAGCTGGTTACTACTTTAGCCATCTGATTGTTAGTCACATTTCTATGTATGTGATTTCAGCCTATGTCCATTGTTTTTACTGTTTTGTACCTAACTTTTGGAAAAGAATACCTAGGTACGCTCAGCAGCAGTATTGCACTACTGGGAAGTAGCTGCTGATTGGTGGCTGCACATATATCCCTCTTGTTATTGGCTGACCTTATGTGTTTGGTTAGTTCCCAGTATTGCATTGCTGCTTCTTCAACAACATATACCACGAAAATTATACAACTTTGATAATAGAAGTAAACTGGAAAATGATTTATATTTGTATGCTCTGCCATAATCATGAAATTAACATTTTGGGTTTCATATCCCACTCTCTTTAATGTCCGAAAAGCCCATTAACAATATGCTAGGAAAAATAAGTAAAGTGAGCTTCAATAAATTTCAAACATGACCTCAATCTTTACAATGAGGTGCAATTTCACAAGGGTCTATGTATCTAGCTTATTATAGCAATGTGTAGTAATATGTTAAGAAATGTAATAAATAAGAAACCAAATACTGATAGGATGGATTGTACTCCTTAGTTTGGGAATGTTAATTGGCCAAGGGTAGAATAAAATAATTCTAGGAACCTCTTGCTTAAAAGTAAAACATCGCACTTTTGTTATATGACTTTAATATGGTGAACTGAAGATTAGCTGTTCTTACTGTTTTTATCATATTAGTTACCTATAATAGTCTAATAGTTGACTATATTTTAAATATGCAGTCTGTGTTGGTAGCCTATTACCCTCCACTGATTATAGGAGGTGAATATGGTCTAAAGTTTTTGCAGCTAGATCCATAAATGAATTAGATTCAACCAAGTGGTTTACGTCAAAATGTATTTTTTATCTTGAGAGACATCATCTACCATTTTTAGGGGACACAAACACATAACTCTTAAATGTGTGTGTTAAATGTTACCTAGTTTGCAGTTGAGTTGGAAATAGGTTGGATGCACCAAGGTCAAATGATAACAGGCCTTTCATAGATGTAATTTTGGAACAACATGGGTATATGTCTTTGGACAGGACGTCTATGTCCAGATGTAATCCATTCTGTCTAAACACACTATCCTAATTTTTTTCTATATTTTTTTCTTTAATGTTTACTTCCTTAGATTTTGCAATGGCTGTCATTTTGTGTTATTGGCATTTGTGACTATGGATTGAGGGGCAGATTCCATAAAGTTTTCAAGTCTAGATGTGGTTTTCCAATGTCAACACTCACAGGGACAGCCCTCATGGAATTATTTAAAAAAGGGTCTGTCTCTGTGAGTGGCTAGATGTCTCCAATACAAATAATGAGAGCTCTCTGCTAGATACAGGGATTTAAAACTTAAATATTATGCTTAATACAAATAAAATTACACTGTTTTCAGTGTACTGTACCTTAAATTTACTTTAATTTCCGCATGCATAGGTTTTGCTTTCAGAATGAGTGTTTTGAGTATTTTGAGTATTTTGATGAAGATTCGCCACTTTTTAACTTGCGAGAAAAAATTTAATTACGCTGGGATTTCAGATAAAAATATAATATACGCCAATGGAACACCCATGTCCAGCCATTTTACAAAAAACAACAATTACATTAAAGCTTTGTATTTTGTCCTTTTAAGTATGAATTTCTTGCTTTTCTTTGTACATCCAGTGTACTTAAATTACAATTTAAGATGTGCCTAGTTAATATGATTTATTCCTGTGGAATTTACCTACAAATGTTATGTTTTTGATCAAATATGATTTTTGATAAACAATTTCGTTATGATTTTTGATGCATCTAAACAATACAATTTGTATGGTTTTTAAAATTAAGATTTTCATAGTGCGCTTTTGTAATGTATGCATCTCCTTCCCATACGAAAATACAGTATATGTCCCTTAGTGAGACACCCTGTTTTCAAGGTAAAAAGTGGCTTTATATAATTCCACCAGGGAAATAGAAGGACTGGCGAGCATTCTTATAGAATCTCACCGGCCCAGAGAGCTTTTTAGAATTGGGCCCTCAGTTAGGACATGAAGAGAATTAATTGATGGAATTTGTCTAGTTTTTGGTAATCTATTATTTAGAACCACTTTATTAGAACATATATTAACTGTGCATTGTATATTCTGATCAGAGAACTTAATGTATTGCAATAGTCTTTAGTTATTAATGATAAACTATATATGTAAGCGACAACAAGACAAAAAGTGTAGGTAGATAAACATCAGCATTTATTACATAACAAATATCAATTTAAAAATATCAGATTACAATAGAAAACAATGTAAAAAAATAAATCTGGATAAAGAAAAAAAAAATAAAGTGAAAAAAGTGGACCTTACCCCCTTAACGACCGTGATGTACCCTGTACGTCACTGGTCCTTAAGTGATTATATGGGTACAATAGCTCAGGTCTAGTATTCCCTCCCTCACTCCCCCCTTCAGGCTTGCTAAAATAGGACGGTCTTGCCACTGGCGGCGAGCCATGCTATTGAGAAAGACCAGCGATGTAAAGGGTCGAAAGTTTACTGCATTTTACAAATTGAAAATAAAGGTGTCCGTATTAGCGCAAATTTAATTTAACACATGTAAGGATAACGCAACATCAGAGTTCTGGTTAACTGTTATGCTCAAATAAAAAGTTGCACAAAATAACTGTATCTAATAAACATTATTGAAAAAAATACATTAACAAGTTATAGTGGCTCAAAGATATGAGGTCTCAGATGTTAGGAAAAAAAAAGGCAGACAAAGGACCAAAAACTTTTTACTTTCAACTTGTAATACGTATGGTACCCGGTGCGCAAAAATCCAAAATCGAGTGCAATAAGTGCATGAGAGGGAGCGATAATTTGCGCTCCACTCGTAATCTCGTCCAATTGAACTTTTAGTGATATGGAATAATAGAAGTCTTCAGTTATTAAAGGGACATTAAACACTAAATAAATGCTAGATATAATGATGCATTCAAAGAAAAAATTAGTCTGAGAATAACATGTAGATGTATTTTTTTAAAGTTTTATTAGCTGTTTAAATATTGACAAAATAAGTGTAAAGTTTCAGTGTCTATAAATCAATGGGAGCTGCCATGTTGTAACTTAGATTACCTTCTCTCCTGTGGCCAAATAGAGACTGTTATAAAAAGGTCACTAGTGTGTGCAACCAATGGCTGTGTGGAACATAACAGTGTTCTTCACTTCCATTTTAACAGAACTAAAAAGCTCACAATTTCAGCATTGAATTACAGGAAAAAGGGACAAAATAAATAAGGAAAGTATATTGCAGAGGTTTTTATCATTTTATATTACTTCAAAGTGTTTAATGTCCCTTTAATGAGTCATTCATTTTAAAACAGAATACCTTTATAGAATGTTAAATAATTAATGAAAAACTATTAACACGCCTGAATCAACCTTTTGCTGGAATATATCACTGCCTTGTTTATCATAATTCCAGTTATTTAATGTCCATATATTTAGTAATAAACTATTTTAACAATTGGAAGTAATTAAAGGCCATTAACAAGCAAAACAGACTTACAAAAAAATGTGTATGTATAGAGATAGATATTGATCTACAAATAAGGCTGTAGTTGAAAAATTAGACCAGTGTTTAATAATCTTTTTGTGTTTCCATTGTTTTAAATAAAATATTTTTTATCTGAGTTCGGCAATCTTTTTTTTAATAATACAGATAAAGATCTCCCCTATAAATCTCTCTAAAAGATACACACTCGGATAGATAGATGATAGATAGATAGATAGATAGATAGATGGATAGATAGATGGATAGTAAAATAAATCATCTTTTTCTTAAAATACTAGTTGGACTTACTGAGGAATTTGGAGTGTGTCTCAAGAATCTCAGTACTTTGGCATCAGAAGCTGGGCATGCCAAGGCCATATAACGGTTTCTGAATGTCCCATAAATTTTCAGATGGAACCCTGGTTTAATCCCTGTTGGATGACCAAGTGTAGCCTCTTTTCCAGCACTAGTTACATCAATTCCATAAGCAGACAGATCAAAGTACAGATTATGCGCCCGAATCTCTGGTGTTGGTACCTGTAAACGTTAGAGTTGAAAAGAAATTAAGTAACTTTTGACTAAAAGACAATTCATTAAATGTGTGTTTTAGCCATAGAAATTATTGCAATGCTATTTAATTTTCTTTTCTAAACAGACAGCATTGAATTTTAGCAAATACTTTCTAAAGGTGGTATTTTTTAATGACTTGGATGTCTGTCTGTAGCCAGGTACAAGTTTCTAGGATTGTCAGTTTCTGAATCATAAATTACATATATCCAGGAGTTAAGTCCTACAAAAAAAGTGTAGGAACTCCCCTAGACTTTCAACCCCCTCACAATTAATATTGTTTTATACACACATTCTAAAATACACGCGCGCACACACAGTGTATATATATATATATATATATATATATATATATATATATATATATATATATATATATATATATATATATATAATCTATACACTGTTTAATGAAAGCAAATTAAAACAAAGAGTTAAATGGCTATGTTTGGACCTGAGAAAGAACACCCATGGTTATATTTTTACATGGCAGGGGTGAAATTTTTATTTGTAATTTAAAATTCAACTTATACTGGATACTGACAAGCCAGACACACAATTTTTACAAAACATGAAGGGGCATTTGTAAATAGATGATGTTGAATAATCCAAAAAGCTAAGAGCCTTAGTAACATTTTAGCAGATGTTACTCCCTGGCTCTCAGGATGTGTAAGACTCTGTAATGTAAACATCTAATATCATGATCATGAAAAGGTCTGTGGGCGCCATGTACTAAGGCGTCAATTTTTTCGCACAGACCGTATTGAATTAACCCGCCGGCATTCGCACCATGCGGATGGAACTTCATTACATGAATGTACTAAAAACCAAGCTGTAAAATTTTGCGTCTATTGTGTGTCGAAGACAATCGGATTATTGATAACTTTGAAGCTTAGTTCGGCGCGAAAGAGCAAAGTTAAGAAGCAGTCTGCGACCTGATTTGTTTAGTTCTTTACCCACGTGACGATCTAGGTGTCATAATCGTCAGACAAGCGGCAACGTCTGGCTGCTGACATGTATAAGAATGTGCATTTTCCCAGAAATCTTAGAATATTGTTTATTTACTTTTCGGTATTCACTTTGACAAAATGGCTTGCTCCGGAGATTCTGCTACTTCTAAGAAGACTCGCAACCCTAACTTCTCGCATCAACAGAATGTTGTACTTGTTGATCTAGTACTCGAATATTATGACAATATTTATAGTAGTCGAGTCAAGCAAACCCCCGGTGCTCGTAAGAAGATTATTTGGGAGAAAATTAGCGACGCAGTGAGTGCTCAAGGACCCACTAAAAAAGATATTGAGTCCGGCAAAAAAAGGTTCAACGATATCAAGTGTCAAACTAAATCCAAAATTGCCAAAGAAAAGCAATATGCCCGAGGTACTGGAGGCGGACAACCTTATGTCGCAGATTTGACAGACTTTGAAAGAAAAGTTTTACAGAGGCTTGGCACGGAGGTCATTGAGGGCATAACCGATGACTATGATAGCGATATTCGTGGTAATTATAACTAATCTCAAAATGAATATTTATATTGTTTACTTGTCTGCTCCAAAATTGTGTCTCTTACGTTCATGTTTTATAAAATTGGATTCTGTTAACGGAATCTTGATTGTACAATTTCTGGTTTACTGTTCCTTTAAAATAGATTTATTAATTTGATTATTTCTCTCTGTATCTATTTTTTAAAGTTCCAGTGTACCAAAAATAAAGCATTCATGATGGAGCATGGAAAACATTTTCAATTTTCTAATATACTCCATTTTTTTTCTATTGCTTAATGTATTTTAAAAAATAAGGCCTACATGGAACATGGAAATCACTTATTTTGAAGTAAAATGAAACCCAAATGTTTGATTTTGAAAGGGCGTCCTGGCGTCCGGTTAATACCCCCTATAGTTTTCTATTGCATTCGCTACCTAAATGGTCGCGAAGCAAATCACGCAAAGTTACAGTGAAAGTTGGAGTGGACGGATTAGTTGTAACATTCATAATTTCTGATTACAGTGAATTTACGTGCGATCGAACATGTAGTAAGTGGAAAAAGGCTTCGGAACGATCAGTTGTGTAAAATTACTATAGCTGATGAAAATAGTGGTTTTTCGACCCGATCACAGATTGATACATACGAGAAGCAGATCGTGAGCGAATTTTGACGCGGAAATACAGTCGGACGGTCACTTCGAAAGCTTAGTACATGGCGCCCTGTGTGTGCACTCACTCTGCAGTAAGAAACAATGGTAATGTGATTTAAAGTAAAATTATCGTCACAAGGTGTCTGAGTGTAATTTTCTTTTACTATTAACACATATACCAAGTAAATGTGAAGTAAGTAACACAGGCAGAGGAAGCAGGAGGCATGAGGGCACAGTAATAATGAAAGCTAAACAGGTCACCTTTTACTTTGGGAAGAAACTGGTAAGGTTGAATATGCAGCAAATACATTATCTTGCACAGGTCAACATTCTGCAGAGAATCTGGCCTGCTGACCATAAACTGATAGACATACAGACAACAACATAGATAAACATACTGCACATACTATTGGTGTATTAAATAAAGTAATTGGGCTTTATAGCGTGTGTATTACGAGGACATGTGTATTTATGTGTATATGTGTATGCATGTAAACAAGTAAATATACACATGTATACACATATTAATAAAATATTTTTATTAAAAAGTGTATAAATGTTTATAATACTTTATTTCAATGTGTTTTTGATGTGTTTTGTGCAACTTTTTTCAACTCTTACAGTTTATTTCAGGTTTGAAGTCGTACTAAATATTCTAATGCAGTTTTGGCTTCCGCACGAGCACAAGCACAAGCTATAACTATAAACTTGTAATACCAGCGCAAATCAGTGTTGTCATGATATCCATTGAAAGTATAGGTTGCACTCGAGCAAAGCCAGCCACACTAATCCTTCTCGGGTTAACGCGCTTTACCATTGGCTTGTAATATCAAAGTTGCACACTAATAGTATCGCGATTAAGCGATATTGGTGGCCACTTGTAATCTGTCCCAAACTAGGGTATATAATTGCCTGTAAATTACATACTGAAACTCCTGAATACCAGCAACGTATCTGAATACATGGAATTCAATATAAAAAAGAAAATAACACATATCTAAATTTAAAACACAGTGCCCTCATAAAGTGGTTAAACACACAGTAGAAGTGCAGCTGGGGCCCCATTGTGCACTGATGGTCTTTAGCAGAACCTGCTGCTAATCCATTCAGTAGCCCTAGTTGCTAGTTGGCTCTGCTGATCATCATTAATGATTATAAGATTTAACTGGTCATAGAGGAGGGAGCAATTAGAAAAGATTCATCTTTATAATGGTTCACCCTACTCGCAAATAAATTAGAGGAGAGATTAAGATATTGGCTGCATACAATTTAAGGATATGGTGTGCGTTTACTGACCTTTATTTTTTCTGATCTTTTAGTACATTATTTATAAATGGCTATTGTCATACACCTGCGTAAATAGCCTTGAATGACATATAAGGATTTTTTAATTTAAAATAAAAATACTTTGTTGAACGTATGTGCTTTTATATTACAGATATTGAATCATATATTGATATAAATATGTGTAAGATCATTTGGAAAATAGTAATGGAGATGGTTTTTATATTGATGCAGTACATATATATATATAAATGTGATTTACAGATAGAAAAGTATGAACAAGACATTAGAAAATGATTGTACACTGTCCTTACGAATTAAGAAGTAATGTTAAGCTTTATTGCACTGACATAGAATACCAGTTGTTAACTGAAGATGCCATCTGAGCGTTCATCAGTACACACTAATGTTTCTCATTTCGTGCAGATGTTTAATTTCCTCTGTACATTCAGAACAGTTTTTTTTCAATTAATACAAATAAGAAGCTTACTATAGTAACACATGGTAACGTCTTTAAATAAACATGAGGAAAAACAATGAATATTAATAACGTTGCAACTTGATCAAAAGCACAGATGTAATTACTTTTTGTACTAAACATTTATAAAATGATGTATATTCATAGCAGAAAGAATCTAGATGATAGTTGTTTAGTGCTGTGTTAGTCTAAGTAGTCTATTTGCTATTTTGAGAAGCTGTATAAAGATTTAAAGTGATGTTCTATTGCAAAAAATTATGTATGTCATTTTTTTTGCGTTACTGAATGAAGTATTTTATGTGTTTAGCCTATGCAAAAGGTAGGTAAGGTCCAGCTCATGACCCTTGCAGTCAGCAGAAATCAGGAAGCAGGGGTCATGTAACTGAGATTCCTCACTAGCTGAATAAGTCCTGTTTGCAGATTTTGCATATTACTTTATCTATGTGTTTAACCACCTCTCAATGGCATTAACCACATTAGCCTAGACTACAAGTCGAAAGCTATTTTGCACAAGATATCTAGCAGTAATTGCACTTGAATTGATACAGTGGTGGGGCCTATTTGTGAAATGTCTGTCCGACATGATCCGATCAGCAGATCATGTCCGACAGACATCGCTGAACGCAGAGGAAAATACGCTCTCCGCATTCAGCATTACACCAGCAGCTCTTGTGAACTGCTGGTGCAACGCCGCACCCTGCAGATTCGCTAGCAGGGGGTGTCAATCAACCCGATCATTTTTGATTGGGTTGATTTCATGCAATCTCTGTCTGCCTCCTCAGAGCAGGCGGACAGGATAAGGAGCAGCAGTCTTTAGACCGCTGCTTCATAATTGGGGTTTCCCGCGAGTCTGAAGGTTCACCAGAAACACGGCCCTTAAAGCTCCATACGGAGTTTGATAAAAGGGCCCCAGTGAGTATACCATTAGCATCTGTACACTGGTATTACAAGCTGAGAGTAAAGATTTTTTTTTTTGCTGAAGTGCAAATGTTGTTCATGAAGAAATGAACAGGTTAGCAAGTAAAACATATTTCCTATTGGTAAATTTCCCTAAACCTACTAATTTAATTCTAAACAAATGCAAATCACTAATACAATGATCCGTTAACGTGTCTATCCCTTACATTACAGGTGTTTGTATTGGTACCTACTACCTTTGTAGAGTGTCAAATGACAATAACCATTTACATGAGTGAAATTAACCTTTTACTAGTACCAAAATAGCAAACTTGAAAGTAAATTATTTATCTACGTATTTCAGCTGGGGCATGATGGGCATAGATGGCAGGTGTTTATGATGTGTTATTTATACCAACATTTTTTTTTCATGATTCAGTTTGCAATTTTAAATAACCTTCCAATTTATGTGTATTATCTAATTTATTTGTATTATCTAATTTATTTGTATTATCTAATTTATTTGTATTATCTAATTTATTTGAATTATCTAATTTATTTGTATTATCTAATTTGTTTGATTCTCTTTTTATCCTTAAAAACTAGAGAGAGAAAAACAATGAGGGGGCGCTATATCATAAAAAGTGACAATATGTATGTATCAAAATACGCATACAGATATGGTATGTATCTAAAATCTATATTATGTATCTAAGATCTACGGATATGTAGCAAGCAAATGCAAGTGAAATTATACAGATATTATTAACACAATATTTCTAATACAAAATGCTAATAAAATCAAACACTCTAAGACCAAGGGCGCGATCCGATATACAGCGCAGGTTTCGGCGCAAGCGTGGAAACCGGCGCCGCCCGTAGTTTCACCTCGTACAGCGACCTATCACATATACGGTGCCGACAGTTCCTAAAGTGCCGTAAATCAGACAAACTAGCGATGTCCAGAAATAAGCGTAAGTAAAAAAACTAACTAAAGTATAAAATCTCCCATTACTGTCTAACACGCCTCCCAAACATAGCCCGACACGTATACCCCTCTATCCGCAATCCCCCCTCTCACTCCTAATAATAAATATATTAACCCCTAAACGGCCGCTCCTGGACCCCGCTGCCAGCTACATTAAATGTATTACCCCCTAATCTGATCCCCCTACACCGCCGCAAGCTATATTAAATGTATTACCCCCTAATCTGATCCCCCTACACCACCGCCACCTATATTAAATTTATTACCCCCTAATCTGAGCCCCCTACACCGCCGCCACCTATATTATATGTATTACCCCCTAATGTGAGCCCCTACCCCCGATGCCACCTACATTAACTATATTAACCCCTAATCTGAGCCCCCTACCCCACCGCCACCTACATTAACTATATTAACCCCTAATCTGAGCCCCCTACCCCGCCGCCACCTACAATAACTATATTAACCCCTAATCTGAGCCCCTACCCCGCCGCCACCTATTTTAACTATATTAACCCCTAATCTGAGCCCCCTACACCGCCGCCACCTACATTAACTATATTAACCCCTAATCTGAGCCCCCTACACTGCCGCCACCTATTTTAAATATATTACCCCCTAATATGATCCCCCTACACCACTGCCACCAATATTAAATGTATTAACCCCTAATATGATCCCTCTTCACCGCCGCCACCTATATTAACTATATTAACCACTAAACCTAAGTCTAACCCTACCACCCCCTAACTTAATTATTATTGAAATAAATCTAAATAATATTAATCTTATTAACTAAATTATTCCTATTTAAAAACTAAATACTTACCTATAAAATAAACCCTAAGATAGCTACAATATAATTAATAATTACATTGTAGCTATTTTAGGGTTTATATTTATTTTACAGGTAACTTTGTATTTATTTTAACTAGGTACAATAGCTATTAAATAGTTAATAACTTCTTCCAGGAACCAGCCGGCGCGGAGTGGAGGAGTTGAAGACCGATGACCGCGGAGCTGAAGACCGCCCACTCTGGAACTGAAGACCGGCGATGCTGGAACTGAAGATCGGCGATGCTGGAACTGAAGACCGGAGTAATGGAGCGTGGAGGATCCTCTTCATACGATCTCCGCCGTACACTGAATAGGAATTCAAGGTACGCGATTAAAAATGGCGTCCCTTGAATTCCAATTGGCTGATTTGAGCCTTCAAATTCAAATCAGCCAATCGGATGAGAGCTACTTTAATTCTATTGGCTGATTTGAATAGCCAATAGAATAAGAGCTACTGTAATTCTATTGGCTGATTAGAATAGCCAATAGAATACATATTTAATATAGGTGGCGGCGGTGTAGGGGGATTAGATTAGGGGTTAATAAATTTAATATAGGTGGCGGCGGTGTAGTGGGATTAGATTAGGGGTTAATAAATTTAATATAGGTGGTGGCGGTGTAGGGGGATCATATTAGGGGTTAATATATTTAAAATAGGTGTCAGCGGTGTAGGGGGATCATATTAGAGGTTAATATATTTAAAATAGGTGTCAGCGGTGTAGGGGGATCATATTAGGGGTTAATATATTTAAAATAAGTGGCGGTGGTGTAGGGGGATCAGATTAGGGGGTAATAAATTTAATATAGGTGACGGCGGTGTAGGGGGATCAGATTAGGGGGTAATACATTTAATATAGCTGGCGGCGGTGTTGGGGGGTCAGATTAGGGGTTAATACATATAATGTAGGTGGCGCTCTAATGCAGTCGCACTCTATTGTGCTAATAGGCACGTTCTGGAGACTCTCAGTGCTCCAGCTCCCTGCACAGTGGTGATCAGCTCCCTTCCAGAAGGTCAAGTTGGCAAGATTTAAGACATGTAGACCAGAGGCGTGTGTTAAAAAATCTAAATATTTTTTAATATAAAACTGTTTTAGGTATAAAACAATTGTTTTAAAATTTGAGAGTTTAAAAATGTATTCAGAGCCCCAATAAAATGCAACGCGTTTCCTCAGGCATAAGAAAATAATGGTATCATAAGAAAATAATGGAATCAAACCGCTATACTAACGGAGAAACACGTTGCATTTTATAGGGGTTCTGAATGAATGTTCCAACCCTCAAATTTTAAAACAATTGTTTTATCCCTAAAACCGTTTTATATTTAAAATTATTTTGAAGTTTTAACACACGCCTCTGGTCTATATGTGTTAAATCTTGCCTACTTGACCTTCTGGAAAGGAGCTGATCACCACTGTGCAGTATGCTGAAGCACTGAGAGTCACCAGAACGCACCTATCAGCACAACAGAGGGCTGTTGCATATTGGGAATACCCTGCTTGCATATTACACTGCACTGTTTATTTGAAAACTTATATGCACATGAAGCGCCCTCTGCTTTGTTCATCTATCCTTACTTGAAAAGTATACCTAGCTAGACTCAGAAGCTGCTGACTGAAGGCTGCATATATTTGCCTCTTGTCATTGGCTTTTAGTTAGCTCATAGTAGTGCATTTCTGCTCCTTCAACAAAAGATACCAAGTGAATGAAGCAAATTTAATAATAGATTAAATTGTAAAGTTTTTAAAATTGCATGATCTACAGGGCCGGATTGGGCCTCAGGGATACTGGGAAAATTCCTGGTTGTCCGCCTGGCCCACCAGGGCCGGCAGTTGGCAGCTACACAGAGAGAGAGAGCTCAGCACATGTGAGAAGCTGGTAACGGAACGGACTCTGCTTTTTGAGCACATGATAGATGACAAGACAGAGGCTCAAGCAGCTCAGCTGTGGCCGCTCTGCCTCCACTCTAAAAGGCAATTTGTATTAGAGGCTACAGGGTAGAGCAGGTGAGGGATGGAGCGAGCGGTTGGCCAGCAGATGCTATATTGCAATGTGATCAGGAAGCATGTCAGGACAACTCGACATTAGGCAATTAGCACTGCGGGGACGTCACGTCACGTGAGCACACTCAGTACTGCACATCGTGCAGTCTCCCCCTCTTCCTCTCTGCCCAAACGCACACACTTCACAGCCTTTCACAGGCAGAAGGCAGGTAAATTAAAAATTACGATAAGAGGGACAGGATGACTGGGCTACAGGGGGGCTTCTGATTTAAGTAATTTATGTCTTCTTTAATGTCTGCTGTTGCAAACTTCTCCCCGCCTCACTCCCTTTGATGATCACATCCGGTGTAGCGGGAAAAACCATCTAGTTTTATTCACCTATTTATATTGAGATATATATATATATATATATACTGTATATACACACACACACACACACATATATATATATATATATATATATATATATATATATATATATATTGTACCGGCACCCTGGTAGATGTTGTATCATTAAGTGAGAGTGCGGCCCCTATATATATTTATATAGAAAAACACACATTAAATATATATTTATATATATATATATATATATATATATAAATAAAATATTTATATATATATATGTTTTTTAAATATATATATTTAATGTGTGTTTTATTTATATATTTATATATGTATATATATATATATATATATATATATATATATATATATATATATATATACATACATGTCAAAATCTATGGGAATAAGCTCACAGAGAATCTCCTCATAGTGTTATCTTGTTTAATACAAATACATACATAAAACAATCACACAATCCCCCCTTTAGGGTGGGTACTCACAAGACAAAACCTCAATTGATATGAGGTAAGGATTGGACAATGAGCACCACAGTCGGTGATGATGAAGAAATAGAGTCCCACTTGTCAGTGTAGATAGACCATATGTATTTATCTTCAGCTCCGTAAATGCAGAATTGCTTGCTGTATGGTCCGTTAAATTGTGACCAAAAATAGTCTCGATCAGGATACAATTTGGATACAATAAATAGCCAAAAGCAATGTGGCAACAAAGTTTAAAAACTTCTAACCGCTCTCAAATACCAAGTAGCAAGTTAGAATATTTGGAGTCTTGCATCATGGCGTATATATGGCATATCCTTAACCATCAACTTGCTTAGAACTTGTTATTGAAACTATAGGGATCATTGTTAATCGTTGGCTCATGCAAGTGATCTTATATTTTTTCTCTTTTCAAGCAGTAAATTTATCTCAACCTCACATTATCTTCTTGGCCCCATATATGGTGATAATTCCCAATAACTACAGACATTAAAAAAGGGTTTATAAAAGGCTGCAGCTTAACTTTATTTATAAACATATTAAAACACAATGACCATAAATATAAATAAATAACCATAATACTGATAAACATATAAACCCAGCCGGGCTTGACCACCACATAACCACAATTACCTCACTCAGGTTCCATTACTGAAAGCTCAACCTCTCCTGGCCAACTAGGAGGTAAACCCATTCCACCTAAAATTAAGTGCACCTGGCAGGCACCCCCAGAAGCTGCGGCACAACCTACAATAAAAGGGGAAGGAGAAAGGGAGCTACTTCTCACAAGTTGTCTCCAGAGGCCCTACTTCTGCTTCCCTATCCTTAAAAAGATGGTCCCAGCACTCCACCCCTAAACATAACCCTGGTAACTGCCATACTGAGAGTCAAAAGCTCTCCCCCATGTAATTATATGCTCCGGGCTACCTTTTGCGTGACTCACAAAGCCTGTATTTATTCAATTGTAATCTACTAAACTGGAGCCAGTAATGCAAAAACTGCACACTCTAATTACAGGGTGTTAATTTTGCATTTAAAAGCATTTAATACACAGGCTCTGTAGAAAACCATTAAATTTGAGGCCTAATGATCCATATCTGTTTTGCCATTGTCGCACTCCATATGCCCAGCAACTAAGTTTCACTGTACATTCAATAGATTTCTTACAATTGCAAATCTCGCCACAGTGTGAAAAGGTTTACCTAAGATGAAGGATATGGTTTACAAAATTTAGAAACTTTCAGCGATATTTCCTCATTAAAATACATGTAACTGCCATGGATCCCTGATGAAACTCCCACGGAATGCCTATATATTTACTATGTATGTCATCATTGTTAATAAAGAACAAAAGGAGACCTATAGGAGATGGGGATGTGGCTATATTGTGCATGTAGTGTGTTATGTATTAAACTGGTAAAATAGTATATTATATATTTAAGGTAATTTAAATAAACCTGCTTTTTACTTTTGGTGTTTTTTTTCATTTTAGCCCATAGAAGACAGTAGCCTTTGCTTTTATAATTTACTTTTAGAACATGTTTGTTACAGTGCCGCTGTGATATTTGGATTAAAACACACGCAGTACAGTGAAAGCCGCCAATTGCAAAAAACACATTTTACAAAGTGCAAAGCTGAAAAAAAAGCACTTTGGTAAAAGAAAAAGCAGCGGCTTCAGTCTATTATGGAATATTGATATTCTTCCTGTATCTAAAATCTTGTTCCCAAAAAGAAAAGAACAAAGCAAACATTAAAACCATGTTATTTCAATTGAAAATGACATTAAATACATAATATAGTATTTTACAGTATAATACATACACATATACAGTATTCCCACAATGCCACAGCTCATATAGGTTTATTATTTATGTGCTACTTTTACTATTGTATTGTAACAAAAGAGGTTGAGCGGACACATGTAAATTGCATTGCCATTCAATACTATGTAAAGTTATCATTTAGATTAAAGCTTCACTGTAGACTGTGATGCTGCTTTAAATGTCCTCCAATATTAGAGAAGCGTCGCCTCTCTAGTAAAATACCTCTTGGCTAGACTGCCTTCAAACAATGATTTTAGTCATTTGTATTTCATAGGCAATCTCGATCAAAATGCGGATCCATTTCTAAAATAACAATATTGTCACAATGCTTTTAACATCAGGCATTTGAAGGAGTTCTCTCACTGGATAGACCCTACATTAATACATGAATACCAATAAGTGTGCCTTTGACAATAAATGCCTCCCACAATTCCCATATAAAACAGAAGACAACCCTCAGTCACCTATTCAGAGTTCTATAATACAATAAGGAAACTCATTAAATGGCAACTTTATACTGGGAAAAATATTTTTTTAATTATAGGTGATAGATGATCACCATAAATTGTTAGTAACCTAATAGCACAACTAAACAGCAGAGGTTTCATGTTTATATAACTGTCAGGTGACTGCTGTTTTACTGTTTATCACATTATTGCAGTAATCTGCACTGTGAGGTTAATTGAGGGGCATTATAAAAAGCTCTTATCTTCAGAATGCTTCCTCTTTAAATGTTTTCGTTTTATAATGAGTCAAATTATTCCAGTGGTACAATTGTATCATGCTATTTTAAAACAGATAAATAAAGATTTGTTATATGTTTATTTAAAAACTTTGGAAACTCCCATATAGATAAGCTTTAGTTTTATCCTGGAACCCTCAATGGTACAGGCAAAGAAACTGTGGTACTTCATTTATTTTTACTCACTTTAGTAATAAATAAAAAGACCCATTCACTTTTTATCTCCTTATTTGTTTCCACAATTCATTTTTCACCCTGTGCTGAAGCCATTATAGGGCTAGATTACGAAAGATGCGCAAACATTTGTGCACAAGCGATATCAGGTTTTTGTGTTCGTTTGCATGTAGGTTAAATTGCGCTGGTATTACAAGTTGAAAATAAATGTGAGCACAATTCAATCTTCACTGCTGGGCCACTCCCAAAAACTGGCCTTAGAGGGAACACTGGTGGCCTTGCATATAATTTGACTATAAATGGATATTGTGTTGTCTTTGTAAACTCTTAGCATATATCAGATCATTTGCATGCAGGGTTTTTCAACTTAGTGTTTAAAGGGACATAATACTCATATGCTAAATCACTTTTAACTAATGCAGTATAACTGTAAAAAGCTGACAGGAAAATATCATCTGAGCATCTCTATGTAAAAAAGGAAGATATTTTACATCACAACTTCCTCAGCTCAGCAGAGTAAGTTCTGTGTAAAAAGTTATAATTCAGCTGTTGTCCAGCTGCAGCTAAAAAATGAAGAAATGAACAGCAGCCAATCAGCATCAGCAATGCTGAGGTAATGAACTATTTTACTGTGATCTCATGAGATTTCACTGAACTCTCATGAGATGTCATAGTAAACTTCCTTAAACTGAAAAGGGAAATAAGATGAGTGTGCACGTAAGCTCACTCCCTTAGCTGTCCCGGGACAGACATACTGATTTGCTGCTTAGAAGTCCTATGCAATGGGATGTGGCTACTGAGGAAATTTTTTAGGTAAAATATCTTTCTTTTTTACATAGAGATGTTCAGGTGATATTTTCTAGTCAGCTTTTTACAGCTATGCTGCATCATTTTCAAGTGTTTCAACATTTGGGTATCATGGCCCTTTAAGACATTTTTGAAAAGTATTTCTATATGTGATTTCATAAGCATCATGAGCAGGCTCTATTAATCTGGGATAGTACAATGACCCACTCAATATAAGCATTCTACCTAGTCTCCTCTGTTCAGGCATTATATAAATAAAAATTCTGTAGAAGAACTAAGTTTTGAGCGGACACAATTCGCTATAACAATATCGCTAAATGCAGACAGCTTACGCTGTCGGCATTTATCATTGCACAAGGATTTCTGGTGAGATGCTTGTGCAATGCCGCTCCCCGCTCACTAGTGGCCAATAGGTCGCTAGCAGGGGCTGTCAATCATCCCGAGCAGCGGTCTTATGATGGGCCTCCGAAGCAGAATCCGCTGCTTAATAAATTAAGCCCAAAATCTTTAATATAATTTTCTGAAATTATACATATACACTGCTTTTTGTTCTTTTCTTTCTATTCTTTTTAGTTTAATTAATACTTTGGTCTATATCTACATGATTCATAAATACCAGTAATGTTTTTACAAATTATACTGACTCACAATCCATCAATATCATGGTACACAAAAATGAAACAAGCTCCATTAAAGGGTCAGTATAAACCAACTTTAATTTAACTGAATGTAATAGACACTACTATAAAGAATAATATGCACAAATACTGATATAAAAGTCCAGTGTAAAACCTTTTAAAAACTTACTTAGAAGCTCCCAATTTAACACTGTTCATTAGATAAGCTGATAGCAGAACCTCCCTCCTCCCCTGCATATAAAAAGACCCATTATACAAACAGAAGCAGTCTAAAGTCTGTATACATCAGTATAAATCTAAAACTTTGAGGCTTGGTTAGGAGTCTGAAAATCAGCACAATGTTATTTAAAAATAAGCAAAACTATACATTTATGTATGCAAAGAAAAATCTAGTGTATGATGTCAATTTAAAAAATGCCATCTTATCCATCATTGTGGATCTACCATGTTAAATGTACTTTATAATCATTGATTTTCTTTCGTTTTGTTAGTTTTTCCATTAAGATGATACAATGCAGTTTTTATTATTACATATAATTTTCAAAAATAACAAGATACAATGTTGCCATTTTATACATATGCTTTGCAAGTTTGTTTCGGTAATAAGGTTTATTCATGTCTATAGGCTCACAATGTTTTCCTTCACAGCTATGTTTTGATATATGGAAAATTTAGATCAATTACAAGGAACCACTGAGCAAACTCAGTGTGTTTTCATGGCTATATAAACCCAATATCGGCTACTGTTTGTTATCTGACGAAGCCCCGAAGACGGCCCACTAAGGGGAGGGGCAAAACGCATCATCATTTTCACAGCTGGTAGTCTGTATGCTGCAAGGTTTGATGTGAACCAGGCCCTACATGCTTGATTGATTTCATGTGTTTCCGGCAGCAGGTATTCAGGTTCAGCTGTGACAAGACGTGTAAGGAGGCGAGCCAAATCGTATGGGCAAGATTCTACACAGGTTCTTGAGCTTTGGAAAAATATAGAGCTGGTGGACGTTCTGTAATCCGGGTAGGAACCCTGAAGCAGACCTCGCAAGTGAGGTATCAGATTTGTGTTCCCTTTAACCAAGGATTCGTAAGTCAAGGCTCCTATATATGAAGGTCTATTACAGGTGGCCCTCGGTTTACGCCGGTTCAATTTGCGCCGTTTCAGAATAACAACCTTTTTTCAGTCATGTGACTGGTATTGAAAAGCTTTGGAAAGCAAAGTGCATTAATTAAAATAGCCAGTAGGTGGAGCTGTCCGCTTGTTTTGCAGCAAAGTTATGCAACATAACAGCCTGAAATTGATCTGTGTACACAGAGCAGCCATTAGCTGTAGCCCCTTCCCTATTATCTTCCTGTCCAGCAGCTTGAGGTGAGGATGCCTAACTGCTTATTAATCACTGCAGATTGAAATGCATAGAATAGGTGCAGACCCAATATTATCTAACATGCTACAATGCAGATAACTGATTGCAGAAAAATGCAAGTAAAAAAACGTTTTTGTTTATTAAACTTAGTTTGATGATGATGCAGTCTGTTGTGTAATTATTTTATTAGGTGCTGTTAGCAAATGTTATAGTTCATTAAACTTAGTTTGATGATGATACAATCTATATTATTAGGTTTATAATGCTGTACGATCAGGTTGATTGACACCTCCCTGCTCGCGGCCCATTGGTTGTGAGTCTGCAAGGGACGGCATTGCACCAGCAGCTCTTGTGAGCTGCTGGTGCAATGCTGAATATGGAGAGCGTATTTGATAAATAGGCCTCATTGTGTACACTTACCATGTGAAGGTGTCTTTATATGTTGTAGAAGTCAGCACAGTTGAAAGACAATGCCACATACATGATCACATAGCTATTCTTCACTTTCAGTCTGTAGAAGAAGTAAATCTCCCTATTAGAAAATAAAGTGTAAATCAAATATCTAAAAGTTGTACATAGTTCTGCATCTCTCCCCCTAACACTAACTATTCCCTAAATGTTTCTTAGGAATAGCTTACTAAGCATATGTAGCCTCTTTTGTGTTATGTTATAACAATCAAGTGTAAAGCTGAGTCACATACATTGTGCATACTCAACCTCTGATGTATGACTTTGTCAATTCGATGTGCTTTAGAGTATACCTTTATTTGCTATCTGTCACATTCATCCCTTTCAGACTATCTAAAATCTAATTATGTCTAAAATGAATAATACATGTAAACTAATTGTGTGCCATATGATGGATCAGTGGCCAAAATTATGTCTAAAATGAATAATACATGTAAACTAATTGTGTGCCATATGATGGATCAGTGGCCAAAATCCCACACCCCCAGTCTTGGGCCATACATTGTGTATACTTACAATGTGAAGGTGTCCTTAGATGTTGTAGAAGTCAGCACAGTTGAAAAAAAATGCCACAGACATGATCACATTTGTATTCTTCACTTTCAGTCTGTAGATGAAGTAAATCTCCCTAATAGAAAATAAAGTGTAAATCAAATATCTAAAAGTGGTACATAGTTCTGCATCCCTCCCCCTAACACTAAATACTTCCTAATTGTTCATTTGATTATAGCGCTCCTGTGCCTCATCGGTGGGGTTAGGTAGAGGCGTAATGAGCCAATTCCGGCTCATGTAAACCGAATCACCTATATATAATTAACATTACGAAAAGTCAATATTACAAATATCTAATGAATAATAAGATGAAAAAATACATTTAAAGAAAGAAAAAGAAAATGATACAATACATTTGTGTATATGAAAATCGCATAAACTCCATAAAATTAAAATGAGGGTTAAACGTTTACATAACTTAAAATGTCTATGTAAAAAACGTTAATTGCTCTGCTAGTGACTTTGAAAGACTCTGCAAAATCAGCAAACTGCTAAACTGTCATCTACGTCAGTTATGTTTAAAGAGCTACACCGTCCCTTTAAAAGTATTGTCATGGCTATAACCTGCTACATATCTGTTTGGAGCTAAAACTAGACATTTGCTAAAAGAGACAAATAAATGGTTAAAGCACATCCTATATCCGCACATTTTAGTTATGACCTGCTACATATCTATTTTGAGGGAAAAATTGGCCATTTGCTGAAAGAGACAAATAAATGGTTAAAGCACATACTATACCTGCACATATTAGCTATGATCTGCTACATATCTGTTTTGACCTAAAACTAGACATTTGCAGAGAATACAATTTTAAATAACATTTCAATGTACTTTTATGATCTAAATAGGTTCATTGTTTATACCTTTTGTTGAAGAAATAGCAATGCACATGGGTGAGGCAATCACAGAAGGCATCTATGTGCAGCCACCAATCATCATCTACTGAGCCCATCTAAATATGCTGTTCATCAAAGGATATGAAGAGAATAAATCAAATGATATAATAGGCGTAATTGAGAAAACTGTTTAAAAAGGTCTACTCTTTCTGAATCATGAAATTTAAAAATGTTTTTTTATGTCCATTTAAATATGTGTTACTTATTGAAACTGATTTCCTATTTGTGATGATACAATTGATAGTGATTTATAGCTTATGTAATGTAATTTTCTAAAAGATTTTGACCTTGTACTTATGTTCACACATGTAAAACACATAACTACAGTGCCAAAGAGTAAATTTTGTGATCTATTTGTCATTGCAGGACCTACGCAAGAATGAATGAATTAGTGCACTCCGAAACTGCCCGTATTACAAGTTTAAAAAGAGGAAATTATCGCGTGCGTTACGGTCGCGTGCACAAGCACATATTCCCCATAGAAGTCAATGGAGGAGAGAAATTGAAAGAAAAAAACTTCCAACACTCCTGTTGAGCGCTAATTGAGTGACGTCATGTAATTCTGTGAAAAAGTACATGAAATCATGATAATTTCATATTTAAAAAATGTTTTGTGTACGTAATCTGCTGTATATTGTTTGTATGTAGCGAATTCTGTATGTATGTGATGATATTTGTACATAAATGTAGCTAAATGAGTGTATGTTCATGTATGTCTATGTGAGTCAATGTAAAATAGGTTTGTGTACATTTTATTTCTAACACCCAAGATCTTGTATCTTTTATATGTTTTATATATATATATATATATATATATATATATATATATATATATATATATATATATATATATTTATATATATATACAGGTGGCCCTCGTTTTACAACGGTTCAATTTACACCGTTTCAGAATAACAACCTTTTTTTCCAGTCATGTGACTGCTATTAAAAAGCATTGAGAAGCAGTGCATTTATTAAAATAGCCAGTAGATGGCGCTGTCTGTTTGTGTTGCAGCAAAGCCAAGCAAGCTGAAATTAATCAGTTTAACCAGACCTGAGCTATCGAGCAGATTTCAAAGGAACAAGATCTTCCTGTCTATAAATCAGTCCAGATTGGAATGCATAGAAAGAACTGTTTGCAGAAAAATGCAAGTAAAGTCTGTGTTGTGTGATTATGTTATTAGGTTATTAACCCCGGCGTAAACTGAGGGCTACCTGTATTTAAATGTTATTAAACATTAATTTATTGTACAGTGTTTTTATAAGTGTAAGTGTACTTTGTATAATATTTTTGAAGTGGTTAGTGAAGGATTTTGGTTGCGATATATAAATAACTACTGGTCTTAGATAGTGTTATGATTTGTGCATAGATGGGGATTTGTAATGGCTGCATATGGAAATTGATGCATTATGGGTCATAACGCTACAATTTGAGTCATAATGCACAACTCGTAATCTAGCTGCAAGTTTGTTATTACATTTAAAGGGACATGAAACCCAATTTTTTTCTAGTTACGCCTTTGCTTTGAGCTATCAGCTTATGATTATATTGAATCAAACATCAATTCGAATTTTAAAATCATTGTGAAAAATATTACACTGTGTGTCCTAATGTCAGCATCAATGTTTATCTTTAACACTAATTTCACATATACATACTTTCAAAGTATAATACACAGTGTAACAAATGGCACTTACAAGTTTAGTTGGTGATAGTTTAAAATGTATATTTGAATCAGATTGGCTGATGTCATAAATCATGTGATTATGCATATTCCAATCAAATGTGGTTGAAAAATTCACTAGTGTGTTAGGAGTTTGCGTCATAATTTGTGTGAAAAGTGTTGCGTCAAATTTGGCACAAAGTGGAGAGTGGGACTTGTATTACATGGCTTAAACATGGTGCACATGGATTTTTCCCAAAAAATAAAAAGGAACTTAGCTATATTATGTTGTATATTTATTTCATTGTTATCTCTATATCTATTAGTGCGACAAGTTTGGGGCAAAACTTTGCAACAAATTTGGAGAAATAATATTGTCCCCTTGCTTTGTAATGAGAGACAAAGAGGCCCATTTATCAAGCTCCATATGGAGCTTGTGGGCCCGTGTTTCTGGCAAGTCTTCAGACTCGCCAGAAACAGCAGTTATGACCCTGTCCGTCTGCTCTAAGCAGGCGGACAGGAATCGCCACAATTCAACCCGATCGAGTATGATCGGGTTGATTGACACCCCCTGTTGGCGGCCGGGGGAGTCTGCAGGGGGAGGCGTTGCACCAGCAGCTCTTGTGAGCTGCTGGTGCAATGCTGAATACAGAGAGCGTATTGCTCCCCGTATTCAGCAAGGTCTTGCGGACCTGATCCACACTGTCGGATCAGGTCCACAAGACCTTTGATAATTCGGCCTCAAAGTTGTAACATAATCCATAAGTAGTAATGTATTTTTCATTTTTATCCCTATATCTACTAGTGCACCAAATGTGGAGCAATAATATTGTTTGATTTAGAAAGGGTGTACAATTTTAATAGAGTTTCTAATTTACTTTTATTATGTAATATACTTCATTCTCTTGCAGCATCGAACATAAGCTTTCTGTGTTTTCAGACTCCTTTTGATTTCTATGGCATCCAGGGTGGTGGATTGAAAACTAGGTACGCTACGTCGGAGTAGACACGAGCGTACCTGTTAAATGTTTGATAAATTGGGAAAAGAGTCAAATGTGAATTCGAAAAACCTGTAATGATGCAAGCATCAATCTGCGTCTGATTGAGATCGTGGGAGCGTATAATACTTCACAAATTTCAACATTTGATGATCTTTACTATTTGATAACTACGGGATATCAAAGGCATTTCTCTTAAAGGCATATATTTGAAGCAGTTTTAATATAAAGGAGTATATTTATTAATGTGCGAGCGGACATGATACGATGTAGCATATCATGTCCGTCGCACATCAATAAATGCTGACATTATACGCTGTCGGCATTTGTCATTGAACCAGCAGTTCTTGTGAACTGCTGGTGCAATATCGCCCACTGCAGATTTGAGGTCAATCGGCCGCTAGCAGGGGGTGTCAATCAACCCGATCGTATTCGATCGGGTTGATTTCTGTCCGCGGCCTCAGAGCAGGCAGACAAGTTATGGAGCAGCGGTCTTTAGACCGCTGCTTCATAACTTCTGTTTCCAGCGAGTCTGAAGGCTCACCGGAAACAAGCGGCATCAAGCTCCATACGGAGCTTGATAAATCGTCCCCAAAGTGTTAATTAATTATTTGTGCATGGCAACATGAAAAGTTTCCAATTCCTTAGACCATATAATTGTGTTTTATTATTATAATTATTATATTTGTAAGTGAACTGAAGATCTAAATACCTTCCTACGTTTGTGATCATTACTCATACTGTGCTAGTTACAGGATGACAACTATCCCTATGAAGGAGATTAGTCCTGTCAGTCCCACTGCTCCATGTACTAAGCGGTGGGCGGACAGCTTCTCAAATCGCAAAGCTGTCTGTCCGCCTTTGCTACACACGGGCAGCTGATCTGTTGATCCGCTTTCCCGTATGTATCATTACACACTCATCGGAGTGTGTAATACCCGCCCCTTACTTTGCACGACCAATGGCACAACTGAAGGGACTGTCAATCACCAAGAGCGAGCGAGCGAGCTCTCTGTGATTTTCCCTCACCACCTTAGAGGTGGCGTCAGGGGTAAGAAGCAGCGGTCTAATTACCACTGCTTCTTACATTGCGGGAAGCAGGCTCGCATATGTAAACCTGCCCCGCAAGGGCTCCAGAGCATCTTTCGCTGCTTCGTACATGGAGCTGTGTTAATCATACAAAGTATTACTCTGTCCACAGCAAATATATGTGAGATGTTGGAAAACAACATCAATTCTAAAATTAGCTTTAAATGCTTTGCCAAGTAAAACGACTTCCAAAAAACATGATATTATCCATATTTTTCTCAATCAGTTAAGAAGATCTTGGCATGTAAAGAAGCAATATTTACTCCCATGAATGTACTTTGCATTTTCTGAAAATCAGTTGTATATTTTGGACATTTGCACTGCAAATAACCATCTATAAATCTCTCATAAGGTTGGTGAAATAAGTGTATTCCATGGTGAATTATTTTCAGTGTTAAAGGGACACTCAGGTTTTATTAAATTTTCATGATTCAGATACAGTATGTAATTTTAAACAACTTTCCAATTTACTTCCATTAAAAAAAATGTGCACAGTCTTTTATATTTACACTTTTTTTGAGTCTCCAGCTCCTACTGAGCATGTGCAAGAACTCAGACTATACGTATATGCATTTGTGATTGGCTGATTGCTATCACATGGTACAGGGGGAGTGGAAATATACATAACTTTGAAATGTGTTAAAAAAGAATCTACTAATTTGAAATTCAGAGTAAATGCTATTGTATTGTCTTGTTATCTTGCATTTGTTGATTATGCAAATCTGCTGTGTTTACTGGTCCTTTAAACAAAGCAAGAATAAGTAATCATTCTTTGTTCCTTGTTAAGAACCTGCCAATACAGAATTCCCCAGATATTGTGCAGTTTATGTACATTTGTTGTTCTTCTTTGTAATAAGTATTTTAAAAAGAAAGTTCAAGGAACACGGAATTCAAGTTTCCCGATTCCCAAAGAGCGAGACTCTTCTGTTGGCATTAATTGGAGTTTTGGTTTTATTTCTTTGCTACACATTTTCTGTTAGCTTAATTGTCTTAATTGTACATATGAGGTTTAATATATAAACAGACATACAGTCATGATCCTATAAAATGCTATCCCTCCTTTTCGCTTACATTATGCCTATACTCCTTAACATCTTAAAACCTTTTTTTCCTATGAAACTTGTGTTTCACAAGCATTAAAGTCTCAATTCAACCTCAATAAATCTATTTCTATTTTAAAGTATACTTTAAAGGGATATAAAACCCAATATTTTTCTTTTATGATTCAGCTAGAGCAAGTGATTGTAAACAACTTTCTAATTTGCTACTATTATCAATTTTTCTTTGTTCTTTGGTATCTTTTGTTCAAAAGCAGTAACGTAAGCTTAGGAGCAAGCCTATTTCTGGAGCACTATATAGCAGCAGTTTTGATAGTATATTATCCTTTTGCAAGAGCACTAGATGGCAGTACTATTTCCTGCCATGTAGGGCTCTGGATGACTATGTATCTCTTTAACACAGAAGATCATAGGAACGAACCAAATTTTGGATTTCATATCCTTTAAAGGGCCATAATACCCAAATGTTTAAACACTTGTAAGTGATGCAGTATAGCTGTAAAAAGCTGACTAGAAAATATCACCTGAACATCTCTATGTAAAAAAGAAAGATATTTTACCTCAAAAGTTTCTCAGTAGCCAAATCCCATTGTAAAGGACTTCTAAGCAACAAATCAGTATGTCTGTCCTGGGACAGCGGAAGGAGCGTGCTTTCATGCACTCTCATCTTATTTCCCTCTTCAGTGTAAGGAAGTTTACTATGAAATCTCATGAGAGTAAAATCAAATCTCATGAGATCACAGTAAAAGAGTTCATGACCTCAGCACTGTTGATGCTGATTGGCTGCTGTTCATTTCTTCATTTTTTTATTTTTTTTACCTGCAGCTGAGCAGCAGTTGAGTATAACTTTTTACCCAGAACTTACTCTGCTGAGCTGAGGAGATTGTGAGGTAAAATATCTTCCTTTTTTACATAGAGATGCTCAGGTGATATTTTCCTGTCAGCTTTTTACAGTTATACTGCATCAGTTTCAAGTGATTTAGCATATGAGTATTATGTCCCTTTAAAGGCAGATTATTATTATAATCATTTATTTGTATAGCGCCGCCAAATTATATAGCCCTGGGCCAAATTCCGTAGATTAGCAAGTGATAATAGTTAAATTGACATGAAACACATTTTTTTTATTTCATGATTCAGATGGAACATACAATTTTAAATAGCTCCCCAATTAATCTATATTACTAAATTTTCTTCATTCTCCTGTTATCATTTGCTGAAGGAGCAGAAATGCACTACTGGGACCTATCTGATCACATCTAGTCAGCCAATCATCAAATCAAATCAAATCAAGTGAATTTAAAAGTGTCTTAAAATGACATGCTCTATCTGAATCATGCAAGTATATTTTTTACTTCCCGATCCCTTTATTACCAAGTTTTTAAATATTCTAAAAATTTAAATTACATTTAGGAGCTTTCTTAACTTACACAGGTGAAAATATTGCAGTCTTAAAAATGGAAGACTCAATCATAACTGAGATAGTAATAGAATGGATGATACATAGTTATAACCCTATCACTAGAAAGTGTGACTCACTAGAGTAGCTGACAATATTGCACCAATAATTCAACAAGCAGTAAGCATCTTGCAATCATAAGATTTTTTCTGCAGTCTTGCAAAAAAACCATATACCAGGTGGGTGTGAAAATGTTTTATTTTATTAAATCTTATTTGCTGCAATAATTTTTCCAAAGCAAAAACTGTTTTATTTGGAGGATCCAATACGGACTTGTTACTGGAATAGCAACTGCTATTTGTTAACAAAATGTTGTTTTCCAGTTCATTATCTTATCAGATCTGCTGAATCCAATAACTGGTTAGGCTTGTAAACTCTGTACTGTGTACTTCCAGTTCACAGAAGTGGAAACCCCACAATTTTTACTTGGGTAAGGAAAAGGCTAGTTTAAAATAAATGGGGTTTTTAATTACTTGTTATTTTCCTGTCCATTAGCTCAAGTAATAATTATCCAATACTATAAAAGGCCAAGTGTGTTTGTCCGAAGCTGTCATGCACAGTAGAGACAGCACGAGGACAAACACACCTGGCCTCAGAGTCCCTACCTGATCTGCGGCGCGGGCAGAATTGGGCGTGGCCGGGGCGCGAGCGGGGGGGCGGGCGTGAGCGGGGCGGGGGTGGATGTGAAGGGGCGGGGCCAGGCATGAAGGGGGTGAGACGGTTGTGCAAGCGAGATAGAGGGGAGAGAGATAGAGAGGGGGAGAGGTAGAAAGAGGGGGAGAGAACAAAAGAGATGGAAAAGAGCTAAATATATGATAAGAGAGGGGAAAGAGCAAGAGAGGGGGAGAGAGAGCAAAATAGAGGGGGAGAGAGAAAATAAGAGGGGAAAAGAGAGAGAGCAAAAGAGAGGAGAAGAGAGAGAGCAAAAGAAAATGGGGAGAGATAGCAAAAGAAGAGAGGGGGAGAGAGAGAGAGGAGAGGAGAGAGAGAGAGGGGAGAGAGAGGGGGAGAGAGAGAGGGGGAGAGAGAGTGGGGAGAGAGAGAGAGGGGGAGAGAGGGGGGAGAGAGAGGGGGGAGAGAGAGAGGGGGTAGATAGAGAGAGAGGGGGAGAGAGAGAGAGAGAGAGGGAGGGGGAGAGGGGGAAAGAGAGAAAGGGGGGAGAGAGGGGGAGAGAGAGGGGGAGAGAGGGGAGAGGGGGAAAAGGGGGAGAGGGGAGAGAGAGGGGGGAGATAGGGAGAGAGAGAGAGAGAGAGAGAGAGAGAGGGGAGAGAGAGAGGGGGAGAGAGAGAGAGAGAGAGAGAGAGAGAGAGAGAGAGAGGGGGAGAGAGAGGGGGGGAGATAGGGGGAGAGAGAGAGGGAGAGAGAGAGGGGGGAGAGAAAGAGAGAGGGGGAGTGAGAGAGAGAGAAAGAGAGAGAGTGTCAGGGTGCCAGGAATCCGACTGAGACGAGAAGTGCAACAATAATCACACCTTTATTAATAACAAAAAATAATAAAAAGTCCACAAGTCAAATAACAAGCCAGGAGTCAAAACCAGAGCTGGTAGTCAGACGAGCCGAGTCAGGAGCCAAAGCGAATAGTCAGATGAGCCAGAATCAGGAACAAGGAAAACAGCAGAGTCAGGAACAAGCCACGGATCAGAAACCAGGAAGGACGTCAGACAGCCAGGTAATACACAGGAACTCTCACAAACAGGTCTGAGACAACGCAAAGGCAAAGCTTACTGAACAGAGGCCCTTTAAATAATAAGTAATGACATCACAATTCTGAGACTGCATCCTGTCTCACACAGATGATGCACACCAGTCTGGCCATAAAAGGAAGTGCAGGAAATGAGCAGCATCCCCCACAATGCACCATAGTCAGCATGAGAGGTGAGTAAAATGGCTGCCAGCAGCACATGGCAAAAAAACAGGGAAAAAACCCTGACCATTCCCTCCCATCAACGACCCCTCCCCCGCGGGAGGACAAAAGGCTTATTGGGGAAACGGGCATGGAAGGCACGGAGGAGGGCAGGAGCATGAACATCAGAGGAGAGAACCCAAGAATGCTCCTCCGGACCGTAGCCCCTCCAGTAAACCAAATACTGTACATGGCCCCTGGACATACGAGACTCAATAATGCTGCTGACCTCATACTCCTCATGGTTGTCAACAAAGATAGGATGGGGACAAGGCAACACAGTGGTAAACCGATTACAAACCAATGGTTTCAAGAGGGAGACATGAAAAACATTGGAGATGCGCATTGCAGGAAGAAGGTCAAGAGCGTAGGACACAGGATTGACCCATCGGAGAATTCAAAAAGGACCAACATAACGGGGAGCCAGTTTATTGGAAGGCACACGAAGGTTCAAGTTGCGGGAGGACACCCAAACTCTCTCACCAACCTGGTAAGAAGGTGCAGGCAGACGCCTACGATCAGCCTGGAACTATTGGCACTGCATAGAACAATGAAGGCAATCCTGAATCTGCACCCACATGGAACGGAGTTGACGGAGATGCTCCTCCAAAGCCAGAATACCCTGAGACATGATTGAATCGGGCAACAAGGATGGTTGAAACCCATAATTTGCCATGAACGGGGATAACTTGGAGGAAGCATTAATAGCACTATTACGAGTAATTGGCGAACCCCAAAAAACATTGAATAGACCGAAGACCAACTGGGCGAGGCCACTGCAGAACTGCAGATAACTTGTCAGGATCCATGGAGAACCCTGCAATGGAGATAACATAACCTAGGAAGGTTACTTGAGTCTGATGGAACTCACATTTCTCGAGTTTTCAAAACAGGCCGTTCTCACGTAGTCTCTGAAGAACCCGTGTAACATCAAAACGATGAGCCTCAAGTGTGGGTGAGTGTATGAGGATGTCGTCTAAGTACACCACAACACACTGTTGCAACATATATCGTAGGACATCATTAATAAATTCCTGGAAAACAGCAGGAGCATTACATAGGCCATAATGCCCGCTCCTAGTGTTAAAAGCTGTTTTCCATTCGTGGCCCTCCTTGATCCTAACAAGATTGTACGCTCCTCTCAAATCAAGTTTAGTAAAGACCGTAGCTCCCTTGAGGCAGTCAAAGAGTTCCGTAATGAGCGGAATAGGGTAAGCATTCTTAATGGTAAGACAATTAAGAACCCTATAATCGATGCATGGTCTTAACTCGCCACGCTTTTTCTTCACAAAGAAGAAGCTAGCCCCTGCAGGAGAGCAGGATTTGCAGATGATCCCCCGCGACAGAGCATCAGCAACATACTCCTCCATAGCACAATTCTCTGCAACAGACAGAGGGTACACCCAGCCCCGAGGAGGAATGGCTCCGGGTTGCAGGTCTATGACACAATCGTAAGATCGGTAAGGAGGCAACGTACCAGCACGCACCTTGTCAAAAACATCTAGGAACTCTTGGTACTCCTCTGTCAATTGAGATAGCGAAGAAGTGCACAAGACTTTAACTGGTTTCCGAAGACAAGTGAAAATACATTGCGGGGACCACGACAAAATTTCGGACCTGCACCAATCAAGACTGCGATTGTGCTTTTGGAGCCAGGGATAACCCAGAACAACCGGAAAATACGGAGAGTTTATCACCTGGAACTGGAGGGTTTCAAAATGGAGAGCCCCAACAGCCATGGACAACGGAGCAGTTTCGTGAGTAATGAGTGTGGGCTGAAGGGGCCTACCACAAATGGCCTCAATAGCAACCGGAACGGACCGAGGCAAAACAGGAAAGGAGTGCTTTGATACAAAAGCACTGTCAATGAAATAGCCTGCAGCAACGGAGTCAAAAAGAGCCTGGGTGACTATTGAGGAGTCCACCCAGGAAAGGACAAGCATGACAAAAGGTTTCTCCTTAAGCGGATCCTTAGTTGCATCTTGTTCTAATCACAGGTTTACAGAATAAATAATTTTCTAAGGCAGTCATCTCACCTATAAAGACAGGATACCAATAAAAGGCCAGCTGTTTACAAAGCTTTGTCTTGCAGATGATAGTACCTCTATAAAAGTTTGTATCAAGATTAATCTAATCTTACTCAGACAGTTTAAAAGTAAAAAGATCAGGTCTGGATCATTCAGCTATGATGCATAATGACTTTTACCAGTATATTTTTATTATACGGGATAGAAAATTCTGCTTTAATTATTCCCTTTAATGTGTTTCCAATAGGGATAGGCGAATGTTTTGCAACATTTAAAAAATGAAACAAATTTTAATACATTTGTTCGTTCATTTGTTTTGAATTTTACTAGGCATCTTTGCAGGAACCAACCACAGCTGATTGGAGATTTATTACAGCAGTACTTGAGTGCAATCATCGGGGAGCGTTTGACTCCATACTATGCCCATGTAGTAAACATTTGTTTATTGTGTCCACTTTGCCCATTGTTTTATCTTCAAAGGGACATTGAGTTGTAAACTTTGGACTCTGGGGTGTATTAAGGGGACAATGTTCTAAAGATTGCCCGATCCACCAAGGAACAGTCTTTTAAGTCTCACCAGTCTTGCAAAGTTCCCACTAAGCAAAATGTTATAAAAAAAAGTGGTCTCACCCTCGCTGTACAGATGAATGGCAATGTGTCTTCCATAGGAAAGTAAAGGGCTCACTGCCTTACATTCTGAGCACATCACCAGTGAATGTGAATCTTAGCAGTATGGAGGGACATTTTTTCATACCTGTTTACACACCATACAATGTACGTTGTTCCATAAATATAAAAATGATTTCTGATTAGTAATAGTTCAATTAATCCATGTGAAAATTAAGTTTACACTAAATGCAGAATATTTCTTACAATTGCTCATAAAATACTGGGTGTGTGGCCACCCTACTCGCCACTGAAAGTCTAGCGAAACAGGTATGTGTGAAAATGTTCACCTAAGCTAACGTAAATTTTTTAGAACCTTAGAACATAACTGCAAATGTCCCCATTGTTATACAAGTTACTTCCATGGAACACATATATTCACTATGTATGCAATAGCTATTGTTAATAAAGAACTGAAATAAACCTATACGTTTTTTCCTGTTATATTGTATATGTGTATATGGTGTCATATACGCAGCTCTGGGAAAAATGAAGAGACCACTGCAAAATTATCAGTTTCTCTGGTTTTACTATTTATAGGTTTGCATTTGAGTAAAATTAAAATTTTTGCTTTATTCTATAAACTACTGACATTTCTCCCAAATTCCAAATAAAATATTGTAATTTAGAGCATTTATTTGCAGTAAATGACAAATGATCAAAATAACAAAAAGGTTGCAGTATTTTCAGACCTCAAATAATGAAAAGAAAACAAGTTCATATCCATTTTTAACACAATACTAATGTTTTAACTTAACAAGAGTTCTGAATCAAAATTTGGTGGAATATCCCTGATTTTCAGACACAGCTTTCATGCGTCTTAGCATGGTCTCCACTAGTCTTTCACATTACTGTTGGGTGACTTTATGCCACTCCTTTCACAAAAATTAAAGCAGCTCAGGTTTGTTTGATAGCTTGTGACCACCCATCTTCCTCTTGATCACATTCCAGAGGTTTTCAATGGGGTTCAGGTGTGGAGATTGGGCTGGCCATGACAAGGTCTTGATCTAGTGGCCTCCATCCATACCTTTATTTACCTGGCTGTGTGGCATGGAGCATTGTCCTGCTGGTAAAAACAATCCTCAGAGTTGGGGAACATTGTCAGATCAGAAGGAAGCAAGTTTTCTTCCAGGATAACCTTGTATGTATCTTGATTTATGCGTCCTTCACAAAAGATAAATCTGTCTGATTCCAGTCTTGCTGAAGAACCCCCAAATCATCACAATCCTCCACCAAATTTCACAGTGGGTGCAAGATAGACTTGTGCATGGCGGAAAAATTTGTTTCAGTTCGGATCAATTCGGATGTTTTCAAATTTCGGTTCGGATCGATTCGAATTCGGAAAAATTTGAATGAATTTGTTTCGGATTCATTTCGGATTCATTTTGGATTCGAATAAATTCGGCTGGATTCGGTTCGGTTCGGAAATTCGGAATTTCGGTATGTGTTAGATGGGAGGTGCTGTGTATTAGACTAGTATTATGTACTGTATATTAGGTGTAACCCATAGCAGAGTGATATAACCTAATATACTGTACAATACTAGTGTAATCCATAGCCATCCGAATGTAACGAATAAATCTGAACTAATTAGGATTGTAAGGACCTTGCCCTTACCCAAGATGGCTGCTGTAATAGTTGTATTGAGGAAGAGAAATGCCATCTGGGAAGGGGGAGGAGTTGTTAGTGCTGAGGAGATTTTCTTAGGTGTTAAGAGAAGTGTGGAGCTTGCACAGACTTTGAGATGGGGGAAGAAAGTTGCTGTTTCCAAGCTGAAAGAAGTTATTCAGACTAATGCATGTATTCCAGAGACAGTTCAGACATTGCTACATGTGGCTGCTGAAGACAGAAGTTGGAACCTTTTATTTGTACTGTGAGTGTCAGCCATTATCTGCTGTTTTAAGATCTCCATAACTTCATGTTAACTAAATGCAAGAGAAAAGATATACTAGTCATATCTGATGTGCTGCAGAGTTGTTGTATATTAAAGAGATAACCCAGAGAATATTCTAGAAGTTATTCTGCCTAAACAGTTTGCATAAATACACTAAATGGATTGCACAGTTGCATTACATAAGGAAGTAACTGAGTGTGATGTATATTAAAGAGATAACCCAGAGAATATCCTATAAGTTATTCTGCCTGAATAGTTTGCACAAATACACTGACTGGATTTATAAAGCTACATTACATAAGGGCATAACTGTGAGATTTCTGCAGCTGTTTGTAGTAAAAGAGTGACTGACTTTGCAGTATAAGGCAAGTGGATTGCTGAAATTCAGTAATAAGGTAGAGACTTATGTTATTCAGTATTTCTGAGGAGAAGTTTTCTTGAGCACTGCATTGATCACAAGCAGTGCTCTCTAGCTTCGTTCACAAGCAGCAAGGGATAATTACCTCAACTAAATTCTATTTAGTATATGAAATTGCATTGTACAGCACCACCTCAAAGTATTTTACAACAACAGTTATGTTATTATTTCATGAGCTCATGAGGGACTTCTGAGTTAAAAAAAAGGTATACTGATGTCATAAGAAGATATTGTGATTAATATTATTATTTGTATTTGTTGCACTGTATGTTATTGGTTAAACACTTTATAATAATCAAAGCAACATTTTATTTGAAGATTTCTTGTGTGGTTATTACTTGTTTTCTTTTTGTACTAAAATCTTATAGGACCCCACACCCTATTATTCTAGGGTGTCCCCTATAGGTGGAGGCACTGCGTCATACAGGCATCCCTTATATACCTGATTTCAACCCCCCTCCTACTCCCACTCTGCGGAGGCTTAGTTCTCATACACGAAACAGGTAGACAGCATTACACTATCACCCACCTCAGGGAAGGTCAGGAAAGGGTGTTACAGATGGAGGCACTGCTGAGATCGAGAGGCGGGGCAAAATCAGAAGAGATGCATCTTTTAAAACTAGAAGAGGTGAGAGAGTGGGCAATGCAGAAAAAGGTACCAATTGAGCAGGCAGTGGCTGTGACTTGGATACCAGTAGGAACCAGTCGAGATAAACTATGTGAGTCACTCCAGAGAGCACTTCAACTAAGAGAGTACCCTAAGATAGTAGCATTCAAAAGAGTACCAGATGACACTTGGGGTAGCATATTAATCGACACCAACCAATGTTTCTTAGAAGTACCCAACCCCTCTGAGCTACAGCTACTAGGGCTACCTTCAGTCAGACTACCCCTCATTTATGCCATAAAATCAGAACTGCACATAGTCAAGGAAAATTAAGTTCAGTGTGTTAGAGGATCTCAAAATGAATCTAATATGGAGTCTAGTCTATCTGAAGTTCTGAAGATGTTGGCTACAAGCATCACAGACAGCTCACATACATACAGTTACTGGAAACTAAAGATATTTTCAGGAAACCTTCCTGTACCCTTAGGAGAGGAGGGTATTGCGGCATGGTGTGATCATGCTAACATGGTGCTGCAAGAATGGAGTTGCCCAGAGACAGTGAAGCGTGTCTGCCTCTTAGAAAGTGTTAGGCCACCAGCACAAGTATTGTTGCAACACCATAGAGAGGAACACCCTGAAGCTACTGCTGTAGAGATAATCTCTTTCTTAAAGACCTTATATAGTCTAATTGAAGATCCAGAAGATCTCTTGTATAAGTTTCGGCTACTTAAGCAGCGAGAGACAGAGAAGATGTCTGACTTTCTATTAAGATTACATGAGCAGCTTGTACTATTGGTTCGAAAAGGGGTAGTGACACGACAAGATATGAATAAACGGAGGCAAGATCAGTTCCTTCGTGGCATTATACCAGACAACCCAATAGCCATCTTTCTTAGAGCCCAATTGCACTCTCAAGCACCAAAAGAATTGGAGGCCCTTATGCCTATGATAAGGACTCAAGAAGAGGAAATGAGTTTCCACACTGTGCGTAAGTCTAGCGAAGCTTGCATAGGTAAAAGTGAGACTAAAAAAAAACTAGAAGACTCCAGAAATGCAGATTCTTTGTTGAAAGAGCTTATGGAGACTGGACTGCCTGACCAAGTAAAGGCTGAGTTGGAGAGAGCAAAACTACCTGTAAAACTCCAAAATACTACTCGACCAAAAGGGAGTTGTTTCACTTGTGGAGAGATAGGCCATTTCTCAAAGGATTGCCCCAGCAAAATACATTCATATGCTGGTTATTTTTTGGGAAGCCTTACAGTCCCTCAGAAGAAGGGAATGACTGATATTTCCTTTGATTTATCTGAAGATGATGTAGCTGGGCCAAGGGCTTTTATTGGAGTAAAAGTTTGTAACATTTCTACACAGGCGCTGTTGGACACTGGATCTCAGTGCACCATAATCTATCGTAGTTTTTATGATACTTACCTTAAACATCTTAAAATCAAGCCTCCCTCTCAAATTGATTTAAGAGGTGTGGGTGGAAATAGGTGTGCTGTTGATGGAGTTGTCACTGTAGTCATTAGTATAGTCCAGTTACATTCTAGTATGATATACCCCATGAAAGTGAAGGCTTTAATCTGCCCAGAAACCTGCAAAGATTCTGAAGCCCCTATAATTCTAGGGACCAACACAAAATATGTACAATCTTTGCTACGGAAATTCATGATGGAGGTTGGGGGGCAAGACATAGACAAGTCATTACACCCAACTTTACGTCAGGAGGTTGAAAAGATATCTTTGAGACAATATGCTGGTCAGTGCTACAACCGTTCTGCCGGAGTGACTTACATTTCCCCAGGAGGGATGAAAGAGTTAAAATGTTTGGTGGTGTACCCTGACAGCAGACCCAAAGAGGACTGTTTTATTCTTGAAACGCCAGATGAAGAAGCAACCAAGCAGGGTGGGATTTTGGTACCTGAAATCTTACACAGAAGAAAGGATGGGCCTCCACCACAGTGGCTAAGTGTTAAGGTCCAAAATTTGGCCCCATACCCTGTTGGTATTGATTTTAATCAGACTTTGGGATATCTTTATCCAGTAGTAGACTCATCATTGGCTATTCGTAAATGTTTCTCTCTCTCAAAAACAGAAACAGAAAAACTACAATTTAACTTTGAAGGATCTACAATGCCTAAGGAGGCATGTGAGCGGTTGCAGAAGGCTATGAAGGCCCGTGCAGGAGTTTTTTCTGCTGCAGAAATGGATGTAGGACGTTCAAAACATATGCTTCATACCATTCGCGTGATGTTGAGGATGTTCGTGCCGTTTTGGCTGAGATGGAAAAAGCTGGAATAATTGTTCCTTCTCGCAGTCCATGGGCTTCACCCATTGTAGTGGTTAGAAAGAAGAATGGGTCTATACGTTTGTGCATTGACTATCGGACTCTCAATCGAAGAACTATACCTGACCAATATGACCTACCTCGAATTGAAGAGATTTTACATTGTCTTAATGGCAGCCGCTGGTTCAGTGTTCTGGATCTGAGATCCGGCTATTTTCAGGTAGGGATGACTGAAGAAGACCAAGAGAAGACAGCTTTTATTTGTCCACTAGGATTCTATCAGTTTACACGGATGCCACAAGGGATCTGTGGAGCTCCAGCCACATTCCAAAGGCTAATGGAACGTACTGTGGGAGATATGAATGGACGTGAGTGCCTTGTCTATCTAGATGACCTTATTGTATTCGGTATTACTTTGGAAGAACATGAGACAAGGTTGCTGAAAGTATTGGATCGTCTTCACGAAGAAGGCATAAAGTTAAGTCCGGAGAAATGTAGATTTGGGCAATCATCTGTGACCTATGTAGGTCATGTGGTCTCGGCAGAAGGGGTGTCTAAAGACCCTGCTAAGGTGGAAGCAGTAACCGCATGGCCACAGCCTAACAACATTGGTGAACTTCGATCATTTCTTGGATTTTGTGGATACTATTGAAGATTTGTGAAAGGATACTCCCAGTTAGCTCGACCCCTAAACGACTTGCTGAAACATAGTGAAGATGATCCTAAAAAGCCACTAAATGCAAAAAGTCCTTTGGGAACTCGGTGGACATCAGAGTGCTCCAAAGCGTTTGAGAATTTAAAGAAAAATTTAACTGAGGCACCTGTCTTGGCCTATGCAGATCCCGAGAAACCTTATGTGCTACATATAGATGCTAGCTATGTGGGTTTGGGGGCAGTTTTACACCAAGAGTACCCTGGAGGGTTGAGACCTGTTGTTTATATAAGTAGGAGTTTGTCTAAGAGTGAACAGAATTATCCAGTCCACAAGCTTGAGTTCTTGGCTCTGAAATGGGCAGTAGTGGATAAACTCCACGATTACCTTTATGGAGTAGAATTTGAAGTTCAAACAGATAATAATCCACTTACCTACATCTTGACTACAGCAAAGTTGGATGCAACCGGTCATCGGTGGTTGGCTGCACTATCAAATTACACTTTTAAGTTACGTTACAAGCCAGGGCCTAAGAATATAGGGGCTGATGCAATGTCCCGACGACCAGGACTACCAGAACAAACAGGTGATTCTCAATGGGAAGAAATTCCTTCACTTTGTGTGAGAGCATTCTGCCAAACCAGTGTCTTCAAAAACGAAACCTCTGTTTTTTCAGATTTGAGAGCAGTAGATTCATTGGGATGTCATCCACAAGCTCTGCCTGTATATTATTGTAAACCATCTGTAGTGGAATTAGCCAGATGGTCTTGAATACCTCCTGAAGAATTAATAAATGCACAGGAACAAGATCCTTTAATTGGACTACTTCGAAAAGCTATTCAAACTGATAGCCCACACATACTGAAGAGAATTCCTAGGGAATGGTCTGGTCCACTAAATAGAGAGTGGGATAAGTTTCAAATTCAAGATGGACTTCTGTTTCGAGTAGTTAAATACCACAATCATCCAGATCGAAGACAATTGGTGTTACCTGCCAAACTAAGAAAAATTGTTCTGTCATCCTTGCATGATCAGCACGGACATCTTGGGATAGAAAAAACGTTTGGCCTCCTGCAGGATATATGTTATTGGCCAAAGATGAGAAAGAATGTAGAAGACTACATTCATAAATGTTTTAGATGTGTACAGAGGAAAACTCTTCCAACTCGAGCTGCCTCTATGGGTCATCTGAAAAGTGAAGGCCCCATGGATCTTGTTTGCATGGATTTTTTGTGCATTGAGCCAGATTCTCGTGGCATTGGAAATGTTCTTATTGTAACAGATCAATATAGCCGTTATGCTCAAGCCTTCCCAACAAAGGACCAGAAGGCTAGTACAGTGGCTAGAGTTCTTTGGGAAAGGTTTTTCATTCATTATGGTCTTCCTAAGAAACTGCATTCTGATCAAGGTAGAGACTTTGAGAGTAGCCTCATTAAAGAAATGATGAATGTTTTGGGAATTAAGAAGACAAGAACTTCTCGCTATCATCCAGAAGGAGATGCTTTGTCTGAGAGGTTTAACAGAACTTTGCTAAACATGTTAGGGACCCTGCCAGAGTCTGAAAAGAGAACTTGGAGTTGTCAAGTAGAAGCACTAGTTCATGCCTACAACTGCACCCAACATGATTCCACAGGTTATTCACCATACTTCCTTATGTTTGGGAGAGAAGCGAGACTACCTATAGATCTCCAGTTAGGGGTGTCATCAGATGGAGTTTCTCATAAGAGTCACTATCAGTATGTCAGGCGATTGCAGGAGAGTTTACAAACAGCTTATAAGTTGGCTGAAGAAGCTACTGCTCAATTAAATGAGGCTAATAAGCAACGATATGACAAGAGAATAAAACATCAGGATTTGCAACCAGGAGACCGTGTCCTTTTACAGAATTTAGGGATACCAGGCAAGCACAAGTTAGCTCCTAGATGGAGGAATAGTATCTATAGAAGAGTCAGACAATTGCCAGGTCTTCCAGTTTTTCAGATAGCAGATGAAAATGGTGTTGTGAAGACATGGCATCGGAATCATTTGTTGCCTATACCTCAATTCCAGCTTGATGTTACATATCATGAGGACCAAGGCCCAAGCATGTCAATTAATAATGAATATAGTATCCCACATGAAGACTCATCAATTCAATCGGACCCTAAAATGAGATCTCCATTGCAAAGAGAGACCTATAATGATGAGCATGCCTCGTCTGTTGCCCCAACCTCTGAACCTGATATGCCATCCTTCCCTAATAGTCCTATACCAGATAGGGAATCTCCAAACCCTATACATTATGATAGTAGAAGTCCCTATAGAGAGAAAAGACCAGCAAGAAAGAGGCATCCCCCAAAGAAATTGACATATGATACACTAGGAAACCCTGGTTATAATTTTGAACCCTTGTTGCCTGCTCTAACAGCTGCTGTACGATGTGTTTTGAAAGATGTATACCCTAACCATAATTTGACTCATGATGAATATGTGATTTTGTTAGTAGACTTGCTAAAGAAAATGTATTGATGTGTTGCTCTTGTACCCCTTGCTGGGGACAGCAAGTTTTTTTTTTGGGGGGGGGAGTATGTAAGGACCTTGCCCTTACCCAAGATGGCTGCTGTAATAGTTGTATTGAGGAAGAGAAATGCCATCTGGGAATGGGGAGGAGTTGTTAGTGCTGAGGAGATTTTCTTAGGTGTTAAGAGAAGTGTGGAGCTTGCACAGACTTTGAGATGGGGGAAGAAAGTTGCTGTTTCCAAGCTGAAAGAAGTTATTCAGACTAATGCATGGATTCCAGAGACAGTTCAGACATTGCTACATGTGGCTGCTGAAGACAGAAGTTGGAACCTTTTATTTGTACTGTGAGTGTCAGCCATTATCTGCTGTTTTAAGATCTCCATAACTTCATGTTAACTAAATGCAAGAGAAAAGATATACTAGTCATATCTGATGTGCTGCAGAGTTGTTGTATATTAAAGAGATAACCCAGAGAATATTCTAGAAGTTATTCTGCTTAAACAGTTTGCATAAATACACTAAATGGATTGCACAGCTGCATTACATAAGGAAGTAACTGAGTGTGATGTGCTGCAGAGTTGTTGTATATTAAAGAGATAACCCAGAGAATATTCTAGAAGTTATTCTGCCTAAACAGTTTGCATAAATACACTAAATGGATTGCACAGCTGCATTACATAAGGAAGTAACTGAGTGTGATGTGCTGCAGAGTTGTTGTATATTAAAGAGATAACCCAGAGAATATTCTAGAAGTTATTCTGCCTAAACAGTTTGCATAAATACACTAAATGGATTGCACAGTTGCATTACATAAGGAAGTAACTGAGTGTGATGTATATTAAAGAGATAACCCAGAGAATATCCTATAAGTTATTCTGCCTGAATAGTTTGCACAAATACACTGACTGGATTTATAAAGCTACATTACATAAGGGCATAACTGTGAGATTTCTGCAGCTGTTTGTAGTAAAAGAGTGACTGACTTTGCAGTATAAGGCAAGTGGATTGCTGAAATTCAGTAATAAGGTAGAGACTTATGTTATTCAGTATTTCTGAGGAGAAGTTTTCTTGAGCACTGCATCGATCACAAGCAGCGCTCTCTAGCTTCGTTCACAAGCAGCAAGGGATAATTACCTAAACTAAATTCTATTAAGTATATGAAATTGCATTGTACAGCACCACCTCAAAGTATTTTACAACAACAGTTATGTTATTATTTCATGAGCTCATGAGGGACTTCTGAGTTAAAAAAAAAGGTATACTGATGTCATAAGAAGATATTGTGATTAATATTATTATTTGTATTTGTTGCACTGTATGTTATTGGTTAAACACTTTATAATAATCAAAGCAACATTTTATTTGAAGATTTCTTGTGTGGTTATTACTTGTTTTCTTTTTGTACTAAAATCTTATAGGACCCCACACCCTATTATTCTAGGGTGTCCCCTATAGGTGGAGGCACTGCGTCATACAGGCATCCCTTATATACCTGATTTCAACCCCCCTCCTACTCCCACTTTGCGGAGGCTTAGTTCTCATACACGAAACAGGTAGACAGCATTACACTATCACCCACCTCAGGGAAGGTCAGGAAAGGGTGTTACAGGATTTATTTAGTAGATTCGGTACTATCGTAATTCGGAAATCCGAATCGATCCGAATCTCCGAATTTAAGAAATTCGTCCAAATTTCGATTCGTTCCGAATCAAAACGCACATGTCTAGTGCAAGACACTGTGGATTGTAGGCCTCTCCAGGTCTCTGTCTAACCATTATATGACCAAGTATAAGGCAAAGCTGAAAATGGGACTCATGAAAGAAGATGACCTGGAATCAGGCAGATTTATCTTTGTGAAGGACGCATGAATCAAGCCACGTACAAGGTTATCCTGGAAGAAAACTTGCTTCCTTCTGCTCTGACAACTTCCTCAACTCTGAAGATTGTTTTTTCCAGGACGATAATGATCCATGACACACAGCCAGGGCAATAATTGTGTGGGTGGAGGGTCACCTGATTAAGACTCTGTCATGGACAGTCCAATTTGCCATGTGGAATGTAAAATATGCATTATGTGCTTTGGGTTTCGCGCTTTAGGTCTAATGTGGTGTTGGTTTATCGCACATGAAAAAATAGTTATCTTAAAGGACCAGTCAACCCATTAGATTTGCATAATTAACAAATTCAAGATAACAAGACAATGCAATAGCACTTAGTCTGAACTTCAAATGAGTAGTAGATTTTTTTATAACAAATTTCAAAGTTATGTATATTTCCACTCCCCTTATACCATGTGATAGCAATCAGCCAATCACAAATGCATATACGTATAGTCTGTGAATTCTTGCACATGCTCAGTAGGATCTGGTGATTCAAAAATTGTAAATATAAAAGACTGTGCACATTTTTTTTAATGAAAGTAAATTGGAAAGTTGTTTAAAATTAAATGCTGTATCTGAATCATGAAAATGTAATTTACCCTGAGTGTCTCTTTAAGGAGCATTATTCAAATATTACATATTGTAAAAAAAAATATTGAAAATAATTATTAATAATTATTATAGATACTGTAATATATATATATATATATATATATATATATATATATATATTTTCATGGATTATTTAGAATTTATCAATAATCATTTACATTAATTATTAATATTTATTTTTTAAAAATAGATAACTTGCCTTAAGAAAACTCATGTCGGCTGGCACATAATCAATGTACTCCTGTTGTGTTTGCATATTTGAGGTCTTTATTCACGCTAACCTGTAATAAGCACAATTTAATGCGCCCGCAAAATTCATATATCTTGCGTGCTGACATAAGTGCACCACTTGTAATCTAGCCCACAATCAGTTAACTTTAATGTAAGTTCACACTGTACAGAACTTGTTTAGTTCTAATATTGCAGTCGCACATGTCCAAACATGTTTAATTTTAATAACAGTGCAACCACAATATTAGAACTAAACAGGTTCAGTACAGTGTGAACTTACTTTAAAGGTGCAGCATTGTAGTGACTTACTAACATGACATTGGACATAAAATCCAATTTTTTCTTTCATGATTCAGGCACAGCATACAATTTTAAACAACTTTCCAATTTACTTCTCTTATCAATTTTTTCTACTCTTTGTATCCTTTGTTGAAAAGCATATCTAGGTAGTCTCCCAGGCTCCCAGTAATGCAGTGCTGCTCCTTCAACAAAGAATACCAAGATAATTAAGCAAATCTTATAATATAGGTAAACTGGAAGGTTGCTTAATATTGTATGCTCTATCTAAATCATAAAAGAAAAAAATTGGGTTTCACGTCCCTTTAAATGTAATAAACTTGCAGCTAGATTACGAGTTGTGCGTTATGACTCAAATTGTAGCGTTATGACCCATAACGCATCAATTTCCATATGCAGCCATTATAAGTTTGATAAAACCTCCATAGCGAAACAAAAATCCCCATCTACGCACATATCATAACACTATCCAAGACCAGTAGTTATTTATATATCGCAACCAAAATCCTTCACTAATCACTTCAAAAATATTATACAAAGTACACTAACACTCATACAAACACTGTACAATAAATTAATCTTTAATAACATTTAAAAACATATATTTATAACATATCAAAGATACAAGATCTCGGGTGTTAGAAAAAAAATGTACACAAACCTATTTTACATTGACTCACATAGACATACATGAACATACACTCATTTAGCTACATCTATGTACAAATGTCATCACATACATACAGAATTCGCTACATACAAACAATATACAGCAGATTACGTACACAAAACATTTTTTAAATATGAAATTATCATGATTTCATGTACTTTTTCACAGAATTACATGACGTCACTCACTTTGCGCTCAACAGGAGTGTTGGAAATTTTTTCTTTGAATTTCTCTCCTCCATTGACTTCTATGGGGAATATGTGCTTGTGCACGCGACCGGCCTCTTTCTGTAACGCACGCGATCATTTCCTCTTTTTAAACTCATAATACGGGCGGTTTACGGGGTGCGCTAATTCATTCATTCTTGCGTAGGTCCCGCAATGACAAATAGATCACAAAATATACTCTTTGGCACTGTAGTTATGTGTTTTACATGTGTGAACATCAGTACAAGGTCAAAATCTTTTAGAAAATTACATTACATCAACTAAAAATCACCATCAATTGTATCATCACAAATAGGAAATCAGTTTCAATAAGTAACACATATTTAAACGGACATAAAAAAACATTTTTAGATTTCATGATTCAGAAAGGGTAGACCTTTTTAAACAGTTTTCTCAATTACGCCTATTATATCATTTGATTTATTCTCTTCATATCCTTTGATGAACAGCATAGTTAGATGGGCTCAGTAGATGATGATTGGTGTCTGCACATAGATGCCTTCTGTGATTGCCTCACCCATGTGCATTGCTATTTCTTCAATATAGGATATATAAACAATGAAGCTATTTAGATCATAAAAGTACATTGGAATGTCATTTAAAATTGTATTCTCTGCAAATGCCTAGTTTTAGCTCAAAACAGATATGTAGCAATCATAGCTAATATGCGCAGATATAGGATGTGCTTTAACCATTTATTTGTCTCTTTCAGCAAATGGCCAATTTTTCCCTAAAAACAGATATGTAGCAGGTCATAGCTAAAATGTGCGGATATAGGATGTGCTTTCCATTAATTTGTCTCTTTTAGCAAATGTCTAGTTTTAGCTCCAAACAGATATGTAGCAGGTCATGGCTAAAATGTGCAGATATATGATGTGCTTTAACCATGTATTTGTCTTTCAGCAAATGTCTAGTTTTAGCTCAAAACAGATATGTAGCAGGTCATAGCCATGACAATACTTTTAAAGGGATGGTGTAGCTCTTTAAACATAACTGACGTAGATGACAGTTTAGCAGTTTGCTGATTTTGCAGAGTCTTTCAAAGTCACTAGCAGAGCAATTAACGTTTATTACATAGACATTTTAGGTTATGTAAACATTTAACCCTCATTTTAATTTCATGGAGTTTATGCGATTTTTGTATACACAAATGTATTGTATCATTTTCTTTTTCTTTCTTTAAATGTATTTTTTCATCTTATTATTCATTAGATATTTGTAATATTGACTTTTCGTTATGTTAATTATATATAGGTGATTCGGTTTACATGAGCCGGAATTGGCTGATTACGCCTCTACCTAACCCCACCAACGAGGCACAGGAGCGCTATAATCAGGTGAACAATTAGGAAGTATTTAGTGTTAGGGGTAGGGATGCAGAACTATGTACTAGATATTTGATTTACACTTTATTTTCTATTAGGGAGATTTACTTAATCTACAGACTGAAAGTGAAGAATACAAATGTGATCATGTCTGTGGCATTTTTTTTCAACTGTGCTGACTTCTACAACATCTAAAGACACCTTCACATTGTAAGTATACACAATGTATGGCCCAACACTGGGGGGTGTGGGATTTTGGCCACTGATCCATCATATGGAACACAATTAGTTTACATGTAAAGGTATACTCTGAAGCACATCGAATTGGCAAAGTCATACATCCGAGGTTGAGTATGCACAATGTATGTGACTCAGCTTCACACTTGATTGTTATAACATAACACAAAAGAGGCTACATATGCTTAGTAAGCTAGTCCTAAGAAACATTTAGGCAATAGTTAGTGTTAGGGGGAGGGATGCAGAACTATGTACCACTTTTAGATATTTGATTTACACTTTATTTACTTTTAGATATTTGATTTACACTTTATTTTCTATTAGGGAGATTTACTTCTTCTACAGACTGAAAGTGAAGAATACCTATGTGATCATGTGTGTGGCATTGTCTTTCAACTGTGCTGACTTCTACAACATATAAAGACACCTTCACATGGTAAGTGTACACAATGAGGCCTATTTATCAAATACACTCTCCATATTCAGCATTGCACCAGCAGCTCACAAGAGCTGCTGGTGCAACGCCGTCCCCTGCAGACTTACGGCCAATGGGCCACGAGCAGGGGGGTGTCAATCAACCCGATCATACTCGATCGGGTTGAATTGTGGCGATTCCTGTCGGCCTGCTCAGAGTAGGCGGACAGGGTTATGGAGCAGCGGTCTGTCCCGCTTTCTCCCGCTGGGAGAAAGCGGGACAGAGGCTGAATCAGGTAAAGATCAGACTTCATATAATGTTTTAATATTTGAGTATATATTTAAGCAATGTGTATACAGTCATATATTCAACATATATAGATTTCACAACAGACGTTACCTAGGATGGTATACATCTGAATTTAGATTCGTCAGAAATCAAATATGAATAATGCTATTTTGTGCACAATCAAGATTATGCGTCACAGAGATAAAACGGAAGTGCGCATCCATGAACTCCCTATCCTCCGCCATTTAATCCATTGAATATCGATTCCTACATAACTGAGAAATATTAATTTGTATCAATAAATATTTACAATGATTATATTCGAATATCGTAATACACACAATTGTTAATATATTTTAAATATTTAGAAAATATACTCATCACACTACTAGATCGAAGTAAAATCATAATCACGGATGCACAATTACGCTTATAATTATTACGCAATGCTCAATGAAAATATAATTGCGCAGAGACGTGAACATGGTTTTGCTTTTACAGTGGCATTACTTTAGACATGTTGGTCAAATGTATATATTAATTGGTATAAATGTTAAGAATACAGTTTCATGATTTTCAAGATAAAAATAAAATGATCTGGGGGCGTGCCTAGGCGGTGGCCATGTTATGTTGCACTATTTGAAGCTCCGGAAGAAATTCCAACTATCATCTGGATAACTCTGGAACTTTATAGAATTACTCACTTCTGAGACTGTCATTGGCTCTGTGGAGCACAGCTGTTCAGCTGCATATACATATTGAAGTCTTTGTGATCTCATAATCCGGAGCACCGCCATAGAGAAATTAGGCCTTGGCCTTCTACATATTTCATCAACCCCCTCCATGAGCATTGGGGTTAACAGGCTAATTTTGTCTACTCTAAAGGGAGAGATACCACATGCAGAACTACGCATCCTAATTGCTAAATTCGAGTAACAAATGCACCGTAACTTTAATGACCTGACATCACTCATACAGCAAGGAACCTCTGAGAACTTTTCGCGAACAGCTGCGGGCCTGGACCTGGCCGCCTCAGTCTGTGATCAGTCAAGAGAGGTTGTAGCGCTGCAGTCTACCCAGCTAGCAGAATGTCCACATGTAGGGGCTACTTGCTTAATGGAGGGGAAAGAGTAACAGGAGATGTGAATGAAAACAATTACCCACTTGTATCTACACACAGCCGGGAAATGCCGACTGCTGATACAATGCCTCAAGATGGCCGCCGAGAGCTGAAAACATTTACACTCACTGCTAACAAAAAGATGACCACATCTACATCCGATCATTGTAACCTGGTTTGGGTGGTTCTCTGGTGGGACACGGCCGATCCTCTAGGGTTCTACCCACGTGCCTGCAAAAACAGCGCTCTTGTGGCATTCCCTGGTGAAGTGTGCCTTGAAGAAGTTATAAGCCAGTCTGAAATAGGTATCACTGTTACCTTTATATGCAGCCCTGAGCCCAAGATGCCATGGTTGAGGGCAGTATACTGGGTATATCTACATATATCTACCCAATCTACAACAGCGAAGAACATCCCACATAAAAAGACTCCATTGGCTATAACTGGTACAAATACTAAAATGGAACTAATTAACTCTTCAAACTTTTTCTGCAGAGGAGTGGGTTGAAGTTTGTACTATCTAATGTCAGACGAGTAGGAGATTGCATATTATGTAGTTTCTCCATGTGTATTTAGCTAATGTACTCACTGTGATTTCTTTTAAACCTCATAAGGAGACACCTACTTTGTATGGGTTCCTAACATTATCAAATTAGTATGATTCGGACCTATTAAATCAGGGCCCATAGGGCGTAAAATAAGCATGTCTCATGAGAACTAGATTAAATCTCTGCCCACTATTGATCTTATATCTCCTATACATTATATTAAGTGGCATCTGACAGTATAATGTCTATGTACAGTTAAGGTATAACATACTGTTTATAATGCCTTTATACTTAACTTTACCCATAAGCCCTGAACCAAACCTGGGTACTCTGCTTATACTGCCTTATTGTCTAATTTAAATAAATAACACCAAATAATGTACACCTTTGGTCCTTGACCAAAAAGATTCCCTGATTTCAATATATAGTATTGCTGTCTACGTGTGTTTATATGTCATATTTTGGGTATCATACCTATTATATATTGAATATGGTTCAGCTCATATACTAGTATTAATGCGGAATTCGGTATAGAGAATGACCTGGCTCCTAGTAATCTCTTTTATAACTTATTGTTAATATCTTATGTGTGTTCCATAAAGTTCCTAGTTCCACAATAATTTGCATCTCCCCCCCCCCCCAAGACAGTACTACGAAGTACCATATTTATCTCATACCCAGTAGCCATTAGTACCCTACATTAATGTAAAATGACTATTTGATTAACTATAACTGTGGAGATTCATCTATTTATGTCAGACTGAGATGATGATCTAATATGGTTATATAACTTTTAATACTTGACGTAATCATGGGCTAGAACCTTCCATACTAGATCCACACTAACTTTAACATCTCACTATTACGCTTACATTCTTATCATTGTACTTCATTACTCAGTACTAGGGTGTCTTCTCCTGAGGTCAGAGTGTAATACTTCGGTCTCCCCATAAAGCTATAGTTTCTTTTATATACCTCTCTCCCTCAAACATAAAATATCGCCCTCAAACTTCCTTATACATTGTTTCAAGTGGTGTTTACCCACTGAAAAATTATCGACTAAGTATCATTAGACCCAATAGGGTCTTTTAATGGTCTAACATACCTCACCAGTATTACCAATATTAAATGGTCCATAAGTGGCCAGCTCATTAGCCATACAAGAAAGCAACCATATCTATAAAATGGAGATTTCAGATGTTTATATTTTAACATTCATTTTGTTTTTTGCTAGTCTCAATGTAATGTCTTGCATGAAAATTTGCTCATTCATGTCCTGACATTTATTGTATAGTTTGCTTGTCTTGTTGCGGAAAACCTCAATAAAAGATTATATTAAAAAAAAGATATATACTAGGAATCTAGATTTATTAAATGACAGATCAATGTATAACAATTGATGACAATGCAAGAATACATAAAATTACTCAAAGGGACAGTCAACAACATACAAGCTTTTAAAAAAACATACATGATCTCTTTATTTCTAAATACAGTTTAAATTCTATATTAAGGTTTAGAAACAAAATATTTTAACTCTGTGATTCGCTTGTATGTAAGCCATTGCAGACTGACACCATAATTATTTATTTTGTACATGCTTGCATTTAGCCAATCAGTGGCCTCTCCCTTATGAATGCATGGGTGTGGTCACAATTTTATCTGAATGGCACACATGAACTTACCCCCTCTAGCTGTTGAAAAGGGAAAAATGCATTGAAATAATCCTTTCATTTCAAGGATGTTGATAATAGCATATGATCATAATATTTTAAACTTTCAACAGAGAATAACAAGAGATCAAACACAATATGATGTTACAAGTGAACTTCAAATTATGTCACAATTGCATTCCCTATGTAAATAATAAAGGTTGGATTCACAATAAACTGTCCCTTTAACATAAGAGGCACACATCCAATTAAAATAACATGTGAGACTACAGATGATTATGTAAGTAATTCATGATAGCAACATGAATACCAAAGAATTCTAATAAAATAAAAAGTAAGGGAAAATATAGAATTAAAAATAAGGATTTTGCTTTAAAAATAGTATTATTTGATTCACTGACAATTTAACACATGGGGTCATTGATTTAACCTTCTAGTTTGATAGTGCCTTGATAAATGGATCAAACAGAGATTTAAAACATTGAATTAAATCGTAAATATCAATCATTCATAAACATGTATACCATTTTCATAATATTTGTGATTATGTTATCACTTAAGGGCAAATACAAACTAGGAAATCAGCTCTGTTCATTTATACATAATTTTTACAAAACAATGAACTCATGTGCATAATTAAGAAAATATTTTACTCTGTCAAATTCGAAAACAATGTATGATTGTTCATGTCAAATTTATGATTTATAATAATGATATCCAATCTTGATTTAATATTTTACAGATATGGATGTTGGTGCTGGACACTTAACCTGAGGTTTGTCCCAGTCTGGTATGTCTCATTATACTTCACTCTTGGCTTACAAATTCAGACATTGGCATTGATCTATATTAACATAGATAATCTAATTAAATGTAAAGTGTATTTCAAAAGAAAAATCATGATTCAGAGATCGAATTCCATTGTAAGTAAAATCAGAATGTATTAGTATTCTAAGATATTCCTCAGAATCTTGCTATCTTTAGTTGAATGTAATCTAAGGGCCTGGCACATTTTGGATTCATCACCTGGGTAGTGCTTGACAGTTGGTGGCTACATTTAGACACATCTTATATGCTTAGATACCTTATTCTTATAATTAAGATAGAATGAGAATTAAATATTCATGATGATAGGAGGAAATTATATATTCGATTGAAATTGCATGCTCTATACGATTCATTACATTAACATATGGAATAGACTACAGGGAGTGCAGAATTATTAGGCAAGTTGTATTTTTGAGGATTCATTTTATTATTGAACAACAACCATGTTCTCAATTAACCCAAAAAATTCATTAATATCAAAGCTGAATATTTTTGGAAGTAGTTTTTAGTTTGTTTTTAGTTTTAGCTATTTTAGGGGGATATCTGTGTGTGCAGGTGACTATTACTGTGCATAATTATTAGGCAACTTAACAAAAAACAAATATATACCCATTTAAATTATTTATTTTTACCAGTGAAACCAATATAACATCTCAACATTCACAAATATACATTTCTGACATTCAAAAACAAAACAAAAACAAATCAGTGACCAATATAGCCACCTTTCTTTGCAAGGACACTCAAAAGCCTGCCATCCATGGATTCTGTCAGTGTTTTGATCTGTTCACCATCAACATTGCGTGCAGCAGCAACCACAGCCTCCCAGACACTGTTCAGAGAGGTGTACTGTTTTCCCTCCTTGTAAATCTCACATTTGATGAGGGACCACAGGTTCTCAATGGGGTTCAGATCAGGTGAACAAGGAGGCCATGTCATTAGATTTTCTTCTTTTATACCCTTTCTTGCCAGCCACGCTGTGGAGTACTTGGACGCGTGTGATGGAGCATTGTCCTGCATGAAAATCATGTTTTTCTTGAAGGATGCAGACTTCTTCCTGTACCACTGCTTGAAGAAGGTGTCTTCCAGAAACTGGCAGTAGGACTGGGAGTTGAGCTTGACTCCATTCTCAATCCGAAAAGGCCCCACAAGCTCATCTTTGATGATACCAGCTGAAACCAGTACTCCACCTCCACCTTGCTGGCGTCTGAGTCGGACTGGAGCTCTCTGCCCTTTACCAATCCAGCCACGGGCCCATCCATCTGGCCCATCAAGACTCACTCTCATTTCATCAGTCCATAAAACCTTAGAAAAATCAGTCTTGAGATATTTCTTGGCCCAGTCTTGACGTTTCAGCTTGTGTGTCTTGTTCAGTGGTGGTCGTCTTTCAGCCTTTCTTACCTTGGCCATGTCTCTGAGTATTGCACACCTTGTGTTTTTGGGCACTCCAGTGATGTTGCAGCTCTGAAATATGGCCAAACTGGTGGCAAGTGGCATCTTGGCAGCTGCACGCTTGACTTTTCTCAGTTCATGGGCAGTTATTTTGCGCCTTGGTTTTTCCACACGCTTCTTGTGACCCTGTTGACTATTTTGAATGAAACGCTTGATTGTTCGATGATCACGCTTCAGAAGCTTTGCAATTTTAAGAGTGCTGCATCCCTCTGCAAGATATCTCACTATTTTTTACTTTTCTGAGCCTGTCAAATCCTTCTTTTGACCCATTTTGCCAAAGGAAAGGAAGTTGCCTAATAATTATGCACACCTGATATAGGGTGTTGATGTCATTAGACCACACCCCTTCTCATTACAGAGATGCACATCACCTAATATGCTTAATTGGTAGTAGGCTTTCGAGCCTATACAGCTTGGAGTAAGACAACATGCATAAAGAGGATGATGTGGTCAAAATACTCATTTGCCTAATAATTCTGCACTCCCTGTATTCCTTTAGAGGGAAAGTCTCAAATATTGATATTGTATTTATCTAAATATATAAAATATCTTTCTTACTCATTACACTGTTTGGATTAAAGAATACTGTGATTTAAATAACATCTTTCCCTCTAGGATTACCTTTATATATAAGCATATTCTAACAGCACCATGATGACATAGTTTAAAATATATGAAACTAGAAGCGCTTGTCTCAACCAAATTATGAGTAGTAAAAAAAAAAAAAAAAAAGGAGGAATCAATAAATTTCCGGTAATCTTAATAATAGTACACACTTATGAACTAATCAATTGATCAATGTTCTTACTGATATAAATGTCTGTAATGTCCATAAGCTTTGATTTTATAAAGTGTAGCAAATGTCCTCCAGCGTTACACACTTTGTTTCAGTCACCTTTCAAACTGCTGCTCACAGGGGGTTGGCTGTTTGTCCTGCAGCCGAGTAGAATAATCCAAAGTAGAAAAGATCTGGAGCGCAAAAAGAAAAGGGAACTGCAATAGTGTGAGATCCAACAACACTTTTTATTAGCACGCAATTAAAATCTACTCACAAAATTTCCAAATAAGTCAAGCACATAGCATCAAACATGAAGAGTATTCCGGTGCTTCTCTCACGGCTGTATCCTTGCAAGACTCGGCGTGTGACGTCACCACCCGATCTACTGCCGCGAGATTTCAATCACACCTCTCTACTTCGTCAACTGTCAAACAGTTCAGATTCAAGCATTCGGCGCCTCAACGCGTTTCCCCGCCCCTTCTGGCGGCTTTCTCAAGAGTACCAAATGCTTACTAAAGGCTCCTATTTGTACTAATGCGATACTAGTGCCCCCTGCTGTCAAAAGAGTAGCTCTTCAAATGAAAACTATACATAATTTGATATTATCCTTTTGTATCAGCTTCGGGCAATACACCAATACATTATAGTACAAAATATAATACATTATTAGCTCCAACTTAGGCAATAATTATAACATCATATATAGTACATTCAATTACATCATTCAATATACTTTAAAAACACCTCATTGAATAAAAACATATATTTTTTGGTGATTGCCGTTGTGCATAAAAACATTCAATTGTACAACAATTAATATACACCAAGTGTTTTAAAAAATTATTTTAAAATAAATTCTAACTGTATGTTAATATGTACACGTCAATCCTATTAAAAAGTTAAAAATAATAAATTCATTTACAGAATTGATTTATAATCTAGATTTTGTGCAAAACATTAAAACATTAAAAGTATTCATTCAAAACAGAGTTAGAATATTTCATTTAAATAAGTTACTTATGTTAAAATAAATAATAAATTATAAACTCTGAAATGTCAAAAGAACTTTTTAAGGGATGTCCCATAATTCTCTACACCTTTATCAAATTTCTAGAGATAGTGAATACTAATACATTTTTTCAGACACTATATAAACGCTGTAATATCTATATCCACATTCAAACCCTTAGGAGCGAGTGTGCCTAATTTGTGGATCCAAAAGGTTTCCCTCTTTCTCAATTTTAATATATTATAATATATATAGATAGCTGATAATTTGACTAAAAATGAAAGAGTGAGCTTGAAAAAACTGATGGATAATACAAATATAAGTATCCGCCCTGCAGATAAGGGCGGGGGTATTGTTATCCAAGATAGGGATACATATGTAAAGGAAGCACTACGCTTGTTAGGGGATATTGAAACTTATAACAAATTAAAAAGTGATCCAACTAATATATTTTTGAAAGATCTAGAAACATTGTTAAGAAATGGTTTGGATGAAAAAATATTAACTAATGATGAATTCAAATTTTTATACCAGGACCATCCAAAAATTGCAACAATGTATCACCTACCGAAAATACATAAAACGCTTATAAATCCACCTGGTAGGCCCATAGTTTCTGGGATTGATTCCCTTACTGCAAATATCTCTAGTTATGTTGATTATTTCCTAAACCCACTAGTTCTAGATTTGAAATCACACTTAAAGGATAGTATACATCTAATACATGAACTAAAGAATGTGAAGTGGAAAGAAGGGATGTACCTTATTACATGTGATGTTGCATCCCTCTACACTATAATTAAACATGATTTAGGTGTAGAGGCATGTAAATATTTTTTAACAAAAAAAAAAAAAAGGTACGTTCCCAAACAAACAAATACAATTCCTTGAGAAATGCATCAGATATGTGTTAGAGCATAACTATTTTTTATTTGATAAAATATTTTACCATCAGAAATGCGGTACAGCGATGGGGACGAAAGTCGCCCCATCATATGCAAATCTGTTTATGGGATTGTTTGAGGATAGATTAATTTGGAATGAAGGTAATATTTATAAGGAAAAGATTGTATTTTATAAGCGCTTCATTGATGATGTGTTTATGATTTGGGGAGGGTCTGAGGATGAAGCCAATAAGTTTTTAGAGTATTTAAATTTTAATGAGTATAATGTAAGTCTGGTCAGCAACATCCAAACCCAATGCATTGATTTTTTAGATTTAAGTATTTTTATAGAAAATAATGAAATTTTAACAAAATTTTTTAGAAAAGATGTAGACAGTAATGGTCTGCTCCATGCGAAAAGCGGACATTACAGTAAATGGATAAAAAATATCCCAAAAAGCCAATTTACAAGAATTAGGCGCAACTGTTCTAAAATCACTGATTACAAACAAGAGGCGGATATTTTGTGTAAAAAATTTGTATCACGATCATACAATGAGACAGATCTCTCCAAAATAATGTCTGCTGTTGAAATGGATGATAGGGAGAAGTTACTGGGAAACAAGAAAAAATTGATAGATGCAAATAAAAATCCACCAACAGTAAAATTTATAACTCAGTATGGGGAGGGAGTGAACAAAGTAAAAGGGTTCTCAATAAATATTGGTCGGTGCTAACAAGTGATCCATTATTGAATAAAGTACTTGACAGTAAACCCAATTTGGTTTTTAAAAAGAATACTAATTTAAAGAATCTAGTTGCCCCAAGTAAACTTAGAGATGTAAATAAAACAAATAGAGACTCGAAAACTAACCCCCAAAAAATGTTTTTAAAACTAAATGGAACATATAAATGCAATAAATCCCGCTGCCCAATGTGCAAGAATATTAGCTCACAAAGATCAATAATTAAATCAAATACAACGGGGCAGGAATTTAAAGTAAAAAATTTCATCACCTGTAAAAGTGTGTATGTAGTGTATTTATTAGAATGTGGGTGTGGCCTGCAATATGTGGGCAGGACTAAAAGAATTCTATCCAAAAGGTTCAGTGAACATTCTGCAAATATTAAAAAATCATTCTTAAAACATAGTGTCCCAAGACATTTTGCAGAAAAACATAATTGTGATCCTTCTAGTCTGACCATTAAGGGGATAGAAATTGTTCCCAAAGACCCTATGGGGGGTGATCGCTTATTAAAATTGAGAAGGAGGGAAACCTTTTGGATCCACAAATTAGGCACACTCGCTCCTAAGGGTTTGAATGTGGATATAGATATTACAGCGTTTATATAGTGTCTGAAAAAATGTATTAGTATTCACTATCTCTAGAAATTTGATAAAGGTGTAGAGAATTATGGGACATCCCTTAAAAAGTTCTTTTGACATTTCAGAGTTTATAATTTATTATTTATTTTAACATAAGTAACTTATTTAAATGAAATATTCTAACTCTGTTTTGAATGAATACTTTTAATGTTTTAATGTTTTGCACAAAATCTAGATTATAAATCAATTCTGTAAATGAATTTATTATTTTTAACTTTTTAATAGGATTGACGTGTACATATTAACATACAGTTAGAATTTATTTTAAAATAATTTTTTAAAACACTTGGTGTATATTAATTGTTGTACAATTGAATGTTTTTATGCACAACGGCAATCACCAAAAAATATATGTTTTTATTCAATGAGGTGTTTTTAAAGTATATTGAATGATGTAATTGAATGTACTATATATGATGTTATAATTATTGCCTAAGTTGGAGCTAATAATGTATTATATTTTGTACTATAATGTATTGGTGTATTGCCCGAAGCTGATACAAAAGGATAATATCAAATTTTGTATAGTTTTCATTTGAAGAGCTACTCTTTTGACAGCAGGGGGCACTAGTATCGCATTAGTACAAATAGGAGCCTTTAGTAAGCATTTGGTACTCTTGAGAAAGCCGCCAGAAGGGGCGGGGAAACGCGTTGAGGCGCCGAATGCTTGAATCTGAACTGTTTGACAGTTGACGAAGTAGAGAGGTGTGATTGAAATCTCGCGGCAGTAGATCGGGTGGTGACGTCACACGCCGAGTCTTGCAAGGATACAGCCGTGAGAGAAGCACCGGAATACTCTTCATGTTTGATGCTATGTGCTTGACTTATTTGGAAATTTTGTGAGTAGATTTTAATTGCGTGCTAATAAAATGTGTTGTTGGATCTCACACTATTGCAGTTCCCTTTTCTTTTTGCGCTCCAGATCTTTTCTACTTTGGATAGTTTAAAATATATCTTATGTCTTGCATTGTAATCAATATGTGTTGTGTCAGAAACCACATTACTGTACATTGCACAAAGTTATCTACATGTGTCACATGTATTATGTTCTAGTTGTCACCAGTTGTTATTCAAACTGTTAATTGTCTGTCTGGATTTATTTTGAAACAGGGACCAATAGATATTTTGAGAATTTCTATAGATGAATATGCTAAGAATCGGATGTGTAATATTTTTAGAAAAATACATCTGTGAAAGACATCATTTTCTTTCCACTCACCTTGATGAACTAATAAATTTAATTTTCATATTAGTGGTCTAGTCTTCACATTTCGATAGATGATATTTTAAATTGTTTAGAATATTTTTTTATTCATGCAAAATATGTATTTTTAAAGCAGATGTACAAATTGTGTTACATCATTTTTTATTTATATCATTAATAATTGAAGTTAATTTGACAAGCCCTGAGGGAACCAGCACCAATACAGTCCTGCCTTCGCATTTACTCATTCATACGTCATTAAAGGTATATTATCAAAATATTTTATAATCATGATTATGATGGAGCATTCAATTTGAATAAACCTTATAATGTACTCCTCTAATTATATCTATTTTTTTATTAGTTTAACAGTAAAATCGCAAAGCTTCTTAGTCTACAACTTTGTGCTTCGGAACATGGATAGCACAATTATCAAGCGATACACACATGATAAGCATTAAATGTTCCATGTACTATGCTTTTTTTCCGGATTTTCAAAATACAGACAATCACATTTAAATATTAATCATCTAGAACTGTCCATTTCACTCAGACAAACATTAATATTCCTCTAACCTAAAAAGTTCAAGTCTGAATGTGTCTATTAATATTGGGATGACATACATTAAATACTAATTTAAAAGATATATTCAAAAAAGATATATTCAAAAAACATACTCTGAAAAAGTAATGTCAGATACCATTCTATTCTAAATAGTTAATATAAAAGGTAGTATCTACCGTGCATATTTATTGAATAGTAATTGATTAAACCATCAAGCTTAAAATAATTATATTTAAGATTACCAAGGCAATCATCTTAATCTATTTTGTCATCAGTGATTACCTTGTTTCAAAGCCTATGTGGAGTGGCCATTTATATTTGCTTATATTACATCCTCCCATGGTATTCAATTGGTGGACTCTCCGAAGTCAATACAAGGGTATGTGTGTAAAAGAACTCTATGTTGTTCACATTTAATAATGCACTCGAGATGTGATCCAATGACAAGTACATTACATAAGAGATGGACCTCTATGTCTTTTCAATTTCAAATGCATACATGTGTACTGATATATATTATCAAAAAGAGAAATGTCGTATTGTAAAATCATAAAGATTAGCACATAATGTTGCTTTTAAATGTATTGATCAAACGCTCCATAAGAAATATCAATGAGCAAACAGAGTTTCAAGGATCAATTAAAAAAGTTTCAAAATTAGACTTGCTTAAAATCAATTAATACCTTTAAACATAATCATTATTGTGACTTTGTCTAAATATTTTAAAAACAAAATAATTACAGATTTAAAATGATGCTGAATATTAATTTTATAGGAAAATACTATATTTTCATATAATATATGTAATTAAACAATTGTATTATATATTTTATATGGACCTTCCACTTCTGGGCATCACCCTGCCACACCTTCCCCACCCCCTGCCCCCCTTAGCCACTCTTACCATCATTCCCGTCCTGCTCCAGGCCCCCCTCGCTGCTTTCCCCGTCTTGTCCGTTCTGCTCCTGCCCCACCTGCACATGCACCAACTGCCCAGGCCCCACCCTCCCCATCTGAGCAGGCCCCACCCTCCCCGTCTGAGCAGGCCCCACCTTCCCCACCTGAACAGCACCCACATGCACCACCTGAGCAGGATCCACTTTCCCCACCTGAGAAGGCCCCACCTTAGCAGGCCCCACATTACCCACCTGCACAGAACCCACATGCCCCACCTTGCCACATCCCTCCTCCCCACCAACCCCTTTTCCCTGATCCCCACCTTCCTTGGCCTGGGTTTCCTGTTCTCCTTCCCAGCCACAGATGTAAGTATCATTACAAATCAACATTATAACATGCATTCTTAAAGGGATATTATCAGATAATACTGATCGAATTATACCTAAATTGATTTTAAATAGAAAAGTTTATTTCTAAAGCTTTTCTTTATTTTATGAATGTAAATGTTTCATATTTACATTCTTTTCAATTATCATCCTCATTTTTATTATCTAAATGATATTGCCTAGATGTTGGATATCAATTATGTAAATATGCATATTTATTTTTATTTAAAGGGATAGGAAAATCAAAATTAAACTTGCATGATTCAGATAGAGCATGTAATTTTAAGATACTTTTAAATTCTCTTCTATTTTCAAATGTGCTTTGTTCTCTTAGTATCCCTTGTTAAAAAATGAATACGCACATATCATACACTAGTGGGAGCTGCTGCTAATTGGTGCATGCACACATTTGTTTCTTGTGATTGAATAACTAGATGTGTTCAGCTAGTTGCCAGTAGTGCAATGCTGTCCCTTCAGCAATAGATAACAAGAGAATGAAGCAAATTTGATATTAGAAGTAATTTGCAAATTTGTTTAAAATTGTATATTCTTTCTGAATCATAAAAGAAAATGTTGTGGTTTACTATCCCTTTAATCACAGCCCCTTTCCCTGTGTGTCATAAACCAAAGAAATAATGATTTGTTGATAGGGTTTGTATTTTTTTAATATCTTAATGGTTTATCTATGAAGATCATATTTCATGTGTAATTCTTCTTCGATATAGCATATTTTATTCTAACCCTGATCTGTATTTAAATTAGTACAATGTCCCTTTGCTATATTTTGATTCCGTTTTGTAATTAATATTAATTTGTAATTATTTCATTTTATTTAGGTTGTGACTCAGCATGGTTGATGCTAGAGGCTCTAGAAAGATTGGAGAGAACCATGTTGAGTTGCCATCAGTTGCTGGGAATGATGCAGGACTACATGGTTCTGCAGCTGCAGCTTAATCACCTTATGCTAATCCGCATGAGCCGTTTTGAGGCAAGGCAACAAGCTGCAGCTGCAGAACCTTAGGCAGAGGAAGGTGAGGAGGATGCCCCAGTAAATGGAGAGTCCGGAGAGGACCCAAGGGAGCAGGAATAACTCCTTCGTCCATATAATATGTTCTATTTTTTGCCCGTTCATTTATTTTATATTTTTTTATTGTTGTGCCTTTTGCACTTTGTTTACCCTTGTCAGATGGCTCCAAAGGGGCTATGTTAGCCTTTGTTTGCCCTTGTCAACACCCTCCAAGGGCTGTGATGCACTATGTCACCTTGTGTGGTATACCTTTAACTCTAACCCCTCCTATGTGGTCTCCTCCCTATTTAAGGACTACCTGTAACATTCATTCACTGCCTGATTATTGAAGTCATACCTACTCTGTTGTAGCTATTCCTATTTCAGGTCTCCTATCACTTGAATCCTGAGCAAAGTAACATTCCAATATTTACTTTTGCTACCTTTGAATCTCTTATGATCTTGTCGCAACTTTGTTATTACCGAGCTTGGATCATTGAACGGCCGGATCTACTTTTTTACCGCTCCCATTGCGGTAACGGAACACTCACGGTCCTCAAGGTGGTAACGTACACGAACAAAACTAAAGCCTTTAAGCTTCTTACCTGCCTGTTTGTTGTCACCATTCTGAATTATTGGGCAAATCCTATTATCTGCAATATCCGTTACAAACAAACAATGTGTGTTTGCGGAGTGTCTGAACTTGTAAATATTTTAGGATGTGTGTGAATGCGTGAAGTAAAAGGAGATCATTCTGTCTAATTCCTGTTACTATCATTACTGATTTAGACCGTGTCAGTATTTCTACTCCATCTGTGGCTCTCATTTAGATATATATTGAACATATGATATATATCTTATTAATAAATCCTTATCATTATTAACACCTAAGTCTGTAGTTAATACATAAATTCATCATATATTAAATGTCTCATGTTGTCTAATCAGGATACATAGAAGTTGTTTTCTGATGAGTTCAAAAAGAGCAACAAGCTCTACTTTTAGGGCTAACCTTTATAACAATGGCACAAATACTTGTTTTTTGAATTGTAAACCTCAATATACCACATAATAATCAGGCCCAAAGACAATCAAAATTTTTTTGATTCAAAATATTTACCATTATGGATCCTAATGAAATAAAAAAGGAGTTTAATAATGTCTATCTCAAACTGGATTATTTAGCAAGAGCAGTGACTGAAGTACAGACTGAAAATGCTGCACTTAAAACAATAGTTAAAGATTATGTTTCACAAAAGCCTCATGATCCACCTGAACCTCATATTAATTATCCACAACCTTTCTCAGGGAAACGTTCTGAGTTCAGGGAATTTAAGAATGCCTGTAACTTATTATTTTCCCTTAGACCTAAGACTTATCACACTGAGCGGATTAAAGTATGTACCACAATATCTTTCCTACAAGGTGAACCAAGGACTTGGGCTAATAGGTTTTTTGAAAACAATAGCCCTATCCTAGATTCATTACAGGATTTGTTTTCTGCTTTGACTAGTCTATATCAAGACTCAAATACTCAAATAAATGCTGAAACGAGATTGAGGTCTTTAAAACAAGGCAAGAGAAATGTGGAAGATTATACCACTGAGTTTCAGATGTGGGCAGAGGACTCTCAGTGGAATGAAATCAGTTTAAAGAATCAATATCGCCTGGGTTTGTCTGAATCACTCAAAGATGAACTTTCCCGTCTTGAGATCCCAGATACCCTTGAGGGTCTTATCAAATTAAGCACTTCTTTGGATCGACGTTTGAGAGAAAGGAGAGCAGAGAGGGCTTCTTATGATAACCCATCCAGGAAACCTTATCAAGTCACAACAAGTCATGATAGAGCTCATGGCAGTGCTACCCCTATGGAGATTGGAGTTCTTAGAGGACCTCTGCCACCAGAGGAAAAAATTAGAAGGAGGTTGGAAAATCTCTGTTTATACTGTGCTCAAAAGGAACATGCAGTATCCACTTGTCCTTTGTTGAAGAAACAAAAGAATGGTAAGGCAATAACCAGTGACTTTATTTACAGCATTGCAAATGATACACACATGACTTTGTCCATTTTTTTACAGTGGGACCAGAAAAATATCCAAACCAAGGCATTAATTGATTCAGGCGCATCTGGCAATTATATTGATTCCACCTATGTAAATAAAAATAAAATACCAGTTATTTGCAAACAAAACCCTGTGTCCATTAAGTTAATAGATGGTTCATTCATAGAACAAGGGCCTATTACACATCATACTGTTCCCCTGCTTGTAACATCATCTCAAGGACATACTGAATATTTATCTTTCGATCTCATATCCATACATCAGCATACTCTCATCCTAGGGTACCCTTGGTTGAAGAAACACAACCCAAACATAAATTGGGTTTCAAATAAGGTAACATTAGATTCTGCCTTTTGCTCAAACACTTGTTACCCACATCAAACCATAGCGTCACTTGATAATGGTTTACCCTCGTGTTATCAGGATTTGGCAGAAGTATTTAATTTAAAAGAGGCAGAAAACCTTCCACCCCATAGGGAATTTGACTGCCCTATCGATATAATACCTGGTTCCAAAATCCCTCATGGTAAGATCTATCCTCTCTCTCAAGAGGAACTTCAATATATTAGAAATTACTTAGACGAAAATTTACGTAAGGGATTTATTTCCCACTCCACATCCCCTGCAGCTGCAGGAATGTTTCTAGTAAGAAACAAGGATGGTACCATAAGACCTATTATTGATTATCGGGCATTGAATAACATCACAATAAAAAACAGGTACCCTTTACCTTTAATACCTGAACTTTTGGAACGTCTAACTGGTGCAACTATTTACACCAAATTAGATTTAAAGGGAGCTTATAATTTGATTAGAATCAAGGAAGGTCACGAATGGAAAACGGCATTCAGAACCAGATATGCCCTTTTTCAATATAACGTAATGCCTTTCGGTCTGAGTAATGCCCCAGCAACTTTTCAGTTTTTTATAAACGAGATATTTCGTGACCTTATTGACGTTTGTGTCATAATATACCTAGATGACATCCTAATTTATTCTAGAACACCACAGGAACATGAAAAGCATGTACGCTGGGTACTAACTCGTTTAAAAGAACACAAATTATATGCTATCCTGAGAAACCTAGCTTGGAATCCCCTGGGGTGCTTCCTTGAAGGGGGGGAGATGTGGTATACCTTTAACTCTAACCCCTCCTATGTGGTCTCCTCCCTATTTAAGGACTACCTGTAACATTCATTCACTGCCTGATTATTGAAGTCATACCTACTCTGTTGTAGCTATTCTTATTTCAGGTCTCCTATCACTTGAATCCTGAGCAAAGTAACATTCCAATATTTACTTTTGCTACCTTTGAATCTCTTATGATCTTGTCGCAACTTTGTTATTACCGAGCTTGGATCATTGAACGGCCGGATCTACTTTTTTACCGCTACCCGGAAGTAAGCCGCATTCACACACGCTGCCAGTCCCAGACACGGATCTCCCATTGCGCATTGAACGGCCGGATCTACTTTTTTACCGCTCCCATTGCGGTAACGGAACACTCACGGTCCTCAAGGTGGTAACTTACACGAACAAAACTAAAGCCTTTAAGCTTCTTACCTGCCTGTTTGTTGTCACCATTCTGAATTATTGGGCAAATCCTATTATCTGCAATATCTGTTACAAACAAACAATGTGTGTCTGCGGAGTGTCTGAACTTGTAAATATTTTAGGATGTGTGTGAATGCGTGAAGTAAAAGGAGATCATTCTGTCTAATTCCTGTTACTATCATTACTGATTTAGACCGTGTCAGTATTTCTACTCCATCTGTGGCTCTCATTTAGATATATATTGAACATATGATATATATCTTATTAATAAATCCTTATCATTATTAACACCTAAGTCTGTAGTTAATACATAAATTCATCATATATTAAATGTCTCATGTTGTCTAATCAGGATACATAGAAGTTGTTTTCTGATTAGTTCAAAAAGAGCAACAAGCTCTACTTTTAGGGCTAACCTTTATAACAATGGCACAAATACTTGTTTTTTGAATTGTAAACCTCAATATACCACACCTTGTCAGATGGCTCCAAAAGGGCTATGCTGGCCTTTGTTTGCCCTTGTCAACTCCCTCCAAGTACTGTGATGTACTATGTCACTTTGTCAGATGGCTCCAAAGGGGCTATGCTGGCATTTGTTTGCCCTTGTCAACTCCATGAAAGGACTGTGATGCACTATGTCACCTTGTCAGGTGGCTCCAATTGGGCTATGCTGGCCTTTGTTTGCCCTTGTCAACTCCCTGAAAGGACTGTGATGCACTATGACACCTTGTCAGATGGCTCCAAAGGGACTATGCTGGCCTTTGTTTCCCTTGTCAACTCCCTCCAAGTACTATGATGTACTATGTCACTTTGTCAGATGGCTCCAAAGGGGCTATGCTGGCATTTGTTTGGCCTTGTCAACTCCATGAAAGGACTGTGATGCACTATGTCACCTTGTCAGGTGGCTCCAAAGGGGCTATGCTGAGCTTTGTTTGCCCTTGTCAACTCCCTAAAAGGACTATGATGCACTATGTCAGCTTGTCAGATGGCTCCAAAGGGGCTGTGTTATCATTCTGACTTATTGGTCCTATTATGTTATTTAATTATGTTTTATGACCTTCCTAAATTATATTTATTATAATAAAAATAATCATTTAATTAAAATGTTATATTTCTTCTTTATGTTGATAATTCTTAAGTGATGCTGACAACAGTTATTCATTTATGGATATGCATTCATAAGGTACGTTTTTAATATCTAATTTTGTATCAACATACTCATAGCCTATATTTTAAACAGACTATAATCTGAATGTTGACAGCACATATATTACAATTCTCATGAAATCTTATTGTAGTAGTAGAACATAAGAAATCACTGTGTGTAATGCACACATATTTTAGATGATTAATCTCTTTCTGTGATGTTTTATTATAGTTAATTATCAATCGATATATTGCTATAGGTAACCTTTAATGTATAAACAATACACATTTTTGTGATGTATATAGTAGCATTATTTCTATGTTAAACCTTGATGCTTCCTAAATATTTCTTAATCTTACTATTCTAATAAAATATATATTTATTAACAACAATAGATTATATTTCACATATCACATTATTATGTTATCTAGCATTACATTATGTGAAGATGTGCATTACATAGAACAAACATGCTTGCTATTTAACAATATAGCACATGCTATTTATTATTATTATTATTATCGGTTATTTGTAGAGCGCCAACAGATTCCGCAGCGCTGTAAACAAAGGGGGAGTACAACAAAACAATTATAGGGTAGAGGGCCCTGCCAAAACTTGCACTGTTGTAGTCAGCTCTTAAGTTTTTGCTAGTTTTTTTTAAATAGAAATGCAATTGTTATTGACATGCAAAGGTGTAAATGCCATAATTTGATTGGATCCCGTTGTTTAGCGATATTGGATGCGCCATGTTGCGTAAAACGTCACATGCAAAGGTGTAAATTCCGTAATTTGATTGGATCATGTTGTTCGCCGATATTGGAAGTGCCATGTAGCGTAAAACGTCACATGCAAAGGTGTAAATTCCGTAATATGAATGGATCACGTTGTTCGGCAATATTGGATGCGCTATGTTGCATAAAATGTCACATGCAAAGGTGTAAATTCTGTAATTTGATTGGATCACGTTGCTCTGCGATATTGGATGCGCCATGTTGTGTAAAACATCACATGCAAAGGTGTAAATTCCATAATTTGATTGGATCATGTTGTTCGGCGATATTGTATGCTCCATGTTGGCGATGATTTCCTGAGTTTATAGATTGTGTCAATCTTGTACATTGTTGAAACATAGATGATAAAATATCTAAAATATTTTGACTGATGGCTGTCTCGTGGAAGAAACTAATGAAGTCAATGTGTTGTTGATCCCGAATATATTTTGAGGCAAGTGATAATCCATGAATGTTCTGCAATGAATATACTCCATCTTGTTTAATATGCTTATATTTTCTCATTAACAAATAATTTATGTGTTGTGTTACATTGTAATTTCCGAAACTCGCATGTGTATTTGAAATCATTTTTTAATATGCATTCACCGATATCATATGATATATAAATGATATTTTAATTGTGTAACATATAATAAATCATGTATACGTTTTAGTGATGTTATGTCCTGATATTGATTCTTAATTTAAGTGTTCAATATTGTGTCATGTATCGATTTAACATTGTTGTTATCCAAATAATCTAGCACTGTGAGCATGAATTTCAAAAGTAACTCTTAAAGGGACAGGAAACCCTAAATGTATATTTTATTAGTTATGTAGAACATACAATTTTAAACAAGTTTCAGATTTACTTCTATTATCAAATGTACTTCATTCTCTTGGTATAATGTGTTGAAGGAGCATCAATACACTACTAGTTTCTAAGTGAACACATGGGTGAGGCAATGACAATCGGTATATATATGCAGCCACCAATCAGCAGATCAAAGCTAGGTTCTTTACTGCTCCTGAGCTTTCCTAGATAAACCTTTCAGCAAAGGATAACAAGATAATGAAGTAAATTAAATAATATAAGTAAACGTGAATGCTGTTTAAAATGTTATGCTCTGTCAAAATCATGAAAGAGAATTTTCTGCTTTTCTGCACCTTTTAAATGAAATAGATTTCCAAAATAAGTAAAACACTTTAAGCTATCTTTCCAAAAATACACTTTATTTAACGTATTCAATGTTGTCAACACATCTAGAGAAATATGTCATACAAGCTTTTTAAAACAGAACAATATTTGCTTTATCTAACAAGCACATGTAGATATACCAATAATCCATAAGGATTAGTATATGTTAGCATATGTTCTTGTTTAAGATATGTTGTTTGCATCAACACAGTGATATGCCATCATGTATAATTGTAATGGTCGTTGGTTTGTATTAGGAGAACATGTTTGGACATCACATCACAAAAAACAATCAACAAGACAGCATGTGATGATGTTGTCTCAACCCACTTGTAAAACATACTCTGCAAACAATCTGCCTTCATGGACCCGGTCCCATAAAAGCCTATTAAATACAGAGTGTGCTCCACAAGTGTAAGAAGACAATATCATCACATAATTATCCTTTACACATTAACTTTAAATTAAAAACAATAATATATCAACATAATTACTTCTTCCTCTTTCCCTTCTTCCCACAACAGTGAGGCTCTGGCGTGGTCAAATGCTTCCTCAGACGTGTCCTCATTGGAGATGGTTAGGGAAGAGGGGGAGGAGTACTGTAAGTGATTGGGAAATGACCAGACAGAATGGGAGATGGAGGATGCAAAGGAGATTGATGGTCCAGAAGCTGATGGTCCAGGCTCTTGTGGTTTTCCCATTTCTGGATATGGCCTGGTTACCACCTCCCGGAGGACCTGAAATATGTTATTTAGAACATTTACCATATTTTTTGTCCTTCTATTAGGGTGTTCACTGCGTTGGTCATAAACTGTGTGTGTGCCTGTTGTGCCCTCCGGAAGTCATGCATTTCCTGTAGGAAGAGCCGCATCAGCTCCACCTCGAGCATTTCAGAGGGGGGGTGTTCTCATTCAGGGGAGCTGCTGCACTGAGGGCTTCTGCACGGGCATCTTCTGCAGGGGTATCTTCTGTAGGGGTATCCTCCTGTTCTCTGAGAGGTGGCGTGTAACCTTCTGCACCACTCTAATGCCTGGGTGAAGGAGGAGCATGTTCCTGCTGTGTTTCCTCCTCACCAGCCTTGGACTCTGTATATTTTAAAATTAAAGAAATAAGAGATATTAGCACAGTTCCAAATAAAGATGTAAATGTTATATTTAAAAGTATATTAATGAGGCTGCCTTCGTAATTCCATTTTATCCAAAAGCATTCAATACGATTTACGTATTTAAAACACATCTTTCGGATATCTAGATAGTCAATATTAATGTATTTTTGTGTGCGTTTTAAATATGTTTAAATGCACACATAATCTGGAGTCTAGATACTAATGTGAAAGCTTTTCTTCAAATCTAACTTTCTCAAGGTAATTCTGAATTTGTTTTCGGAATGTTTAAAAAAGCATAATTGCGTTAATCATATACATATTTTTTTTTGTGTGTAAATGAGTTATGAGGTGGATGGTAAGAGATTATTAAATGTTCTTACCAGCAGATGAGAAGTGCAGGTTCCCGGTATCAATCCCTCCTTCGAGCCCGACTAGGGCCACCTCAGAGATGTTGGGACGCAGCATTTCCTCCCAGTGGCTGTAGACGAACCTCTGCTCCGGCCTGCCATTGGTCCTGGTACAGGCTTGCCTCTCCCTCAACATTTTTTTCTTGAGCTCGCTTTTGCAGTCCCGGTATTGGTGCTGTATAGATTTTACATCCCTCCTGAACTCCCCCACTGCATTGACAGCATCTCTGATCTTCAGCCACAAATTTTTCTTCTCTGAAGCGGTGGCCTTCGGTGCCTGCAGCCTTGTAGCCCTCTCATATAGGGCTTCCATCTCCTCCGTGGTATACCTCTCCTCCATCTGCCTGGGCTTCCCCTTTGATGTGAACCTCTGTTCTCTGGACTGTATTGCGCCCTCTCTGGGCTCCTGCCTTGTCACACTGGGCCCAGCCTTTTGTTCATCTTCAACAATGCGGCTGTGCCCACCCACCCTGATCTCAACCCCTTCTTCTCTAGTTCCTCTCTCCCTTCCTCTCCCACTCTCCTCCCTAATATCCTCCCTAATCTGCTGCCTAATCTCCTCCATAATCTCGGCCCTACTCCTCCTTCCCGCCATACCTTTTCTGAAGGTAAAAGTGCACAAATGAAAGGGGGTCAAAATAATGAAATAAAAGTAAAAAGTGCTCAAAGTGTGAACGGGTTTTAGAAAATAGGGTAAGGGGTAGTAATAAACAGAAAAACGTATATACAAGGACTAAATGAGGGTGTGTAAACAATAAGTTTGTCTTAAAAGAACAAACTATAACTATGGGATGGGTAAAGGTTTAAAGGGAATGGGGTATGGAGGGTATACAGTGGTACTGCTATGTGTATGTATGTATTGAATGTGTTTGCATGTAAATGAAAGTAAATGTGTTTAACTATGTGTAAGGAATGAAAAACAAAGCAGCACTCGCACACTCACCCAGACAGATTTGTACACAAACTCTCTCTCACTATCTTTCTCTCTCACTATCTCACTTTCTTACTATCTCTCTCTCTCTCTCTCTCTCTCACTATCTCTCTCTCTATCTCTGACTATCTCTCTCACTATCTCTCTCTCTCTGACTATCTCTGACTATCTCTAACCTCCAATGCCTAGACCTGTACCTTTCTCAAAAAAGCAATACAGTCAAGGTAGCCATGTTTAGAGCGTGCTTATATACCCTATGTAAATGCGTAATGATGTACTGGTTTGCCAAGTAAACAAGGTCCAGGTGTGCTTTAGTCCTCAGTCCTCCCTAAGAGGCCACATTTTGAGGATATCTGATCTGGAGCACAGGTGAAATAATCATCTGATTAGTAAACATGGTTATTTTACCTGCTCTTACCCAAAGTAATCCTGAAAACCTGACCTGTTGGGGAGGCCTGAGGACAGGTTTGAAAAACAGTGGTCTAAAGGGATCATTTACATTAAACTCTCACTGCACATGGTGATGCGAGTGGCGAAAGACTCAAGCATGCTAACATCTAGAGGTCAAATAACATGACCACTGTAACTCCCTTTTCTGGCTTTTTCTTGCATGCAAACCAGATGGTGAGCTAGGGCAACTGCACTAAAGCCCAAGGTCCATTAAGAAATACTTCAAATACTTTAAATCACATATGGCTAGATTACAAGTGTTGTGATACAGCTTTTAACGCTGAAATAATGGCCATTCCAGTGTAATGAACCGCCATCTGAGAGCAGTACTTATGGATTTTGTGTAACAAAAATGTTTCACAAAACTCAGAACTAAACTGTTACAAAGTACATTAATAACCATAAACTACCTATTAACTCTTAAACCGCCATCCTCCCGCAGCGCAAACACTATATTAAACCTATTAACCCCTAATCTGCCGCCCACCCATAAACACTATTTAAATATATTAACCCCTAATCCGCCGCTCCCTGACATCGCTGACACCTAAATAAACCTATTAACCCCTAAACCGCCGCCCCCCACATCGCCAAAACTATAATAAAGTATTAACCCCTAAACCTCAAGCCCCCCACATCGTAAATACTAAACTAAACATATTAACCCCCAGACCGTCGCCCCCCCACATCGCAAAACACTAAATTAAACTATTAACCCCTAAACCTAACACCTAACAATCTAACTTTAAATCAAAATTATAATATACCTATCTTTAAATAAATAAAAACTTACCTGTGAAATAAAAATAAACCTAACATTAAGCTATTAATTAAATTAATTAAACTAACATTACTATTCTAATAAAAATTCTAAAATTCTAATAAAATAAAAATTTGATTTGAACAGCCAATAGGATTTCAGTAGATCTCATCCTATTGGCTGATTTGAATTTGAAGAATCAAATCAGCCAATAGGAATGCAAGGTACACCATTTGAAACAGCTACCTTGCATTCAACTTCAGTAAACGGTGGTGACTGTATGAAGAGGATGCTCCGCGCAGGATGGGATCTACTTCCAGGATAGCTCTGCTCCGCGCCGCCGGGATGAAGATAGAAGACGGACATTTTTCATTCCGCACTTCAGGTTTTTTTTCTAACACTCTGTCCCCATTGATGTCTATGGGGGAAAGTGTGCACGAGCATGTCAAAGCAGCCCTTGACTTTTGTGCGGTATGGAGTTTAACGGCACCATATCGCACGCACAAGGAGGCTTTTTAGTAACTCGTAATGGCAGCGCTATGGAGAGGGAAATAACGCAACTTTTTTGCGTTAGTTTCACACCCTGATTAGCGCAAAACTCATAATCTAGGTTTTTATTTTAAATATACATCTACCTATAAACCAGGAGAAGAATCAAGAATGTGCAGTAAACTGAAGATGTATGTTAGATCCTCACTATAGAACTGGTAACTCGTGATACATGTAAAGGGAACAGACAAAAGGGTCCAGAGATAGTGAAGTATGTCTTTATTATAAAACCCACACAAAATACAACACAATTGTCAGCCCACTCACACAGAGTAACCTCAATCGTTATGAGGTAAGTAAAAGCCAGAAAAAACAGTGGCAACAGGAGCATACACAAGACCTCAGAGTCACTGATAACTCTAAATATATCCGTACAGAGTCCCACTCCATATGAAGGAAACAGTTCTGTTATAATGAGCTTCTTCCATAGAGAGGGTATAGGAAACTTGGTTCATCCACTCTGTAAAAGTGGGAACATCCATTCTTCAAGTACTTCGTAATTAGCTTAAAGAGGGCTCATTTCAATTTACAGGTAATGCAAATATTACCTTGTTAAAACATCACATTGAAACAAAGGCAATTATTGCTTGCATAGCGCCCAATACTGAGGGCTGAAAGGGTTTAATAAATTTACACTCCCACCAGATGTGTAGAAGGGAGCCCACCTTGATGCAACACTTCCAACATCTATCTGAGCATGTGGGAAAAATATGGTGCAAATCTTGTGGGCTGAGATACCACCTTGTTATAAATTTAATATTAGTTTCTACTACTGTTGTAAAGATTAATGATTTATGCATAGTGAGGAATAGCTATCTCCGTTATTTATTCTGTAGAGACTCATTCAGGTCTGCCTCCCACTTAGTTATGAAAGATGGACTATTGGGGTACCAAGCTAGCGTTAACAATTTATAAAAGATTGATAATATTTCATGTACAAGAGATTTACTGTTACATACATAAGGGTAAAAAAGGTTTTTTTATAAGGGTGCGTTATAAAATCCCTCGCTTGAAAAACAAAAATTATGCTTACCAGATAAATTCTTTTCTTTCCTGGCAGGGAGAGTCCACGACTTCATTCCTTACTGTTGGAAAATACAACACCTGGCCACCAGGAGGAGGCAAAGACACCCCAGCCAAAGGCTTAAATATCCCTCCCACTTCCCCTATCCCCCCAGTCATTCGGCCGAGGGAATGAGGAAAAGTAGGAGAAACATCAGGGTATAAAGGTGCCAGAAGAAAAACAAAAAGGGAGCTGCCCAAACAAAGAATAACCTATGGGCGGGGTCGTGGACTCTCTCTGCCAGGAAAGAAAGGAATCTATCTGGTAAGTATAAGTTTTGTTTTCTTTCCATAAGGCAGGGAGAGTCCCCGACTTCATTCCTTACTGTTGGAAAAACAATACCCAAGCTCCAGAGGACACTGAAGGAATAACGGGTGGGAACAAAAAAGAAGCAGACCCCAATCTGAGGGCACCACAGCCTGCAAAACCTTTCTCCTGAAAGCTGCTTCAGCTGAAGCAAACACATCAAACTTGTAAATTTTAGAAAAAGTATGTAAGGAAGACCAGGTAGCTGCCTTAAAAATCTGATCCATTGAGGCTTCATTCTTAAAAGCCCAGGAAGAAGCCACTGCTCCAGTGGAGTGAGCCGTAATCCTCTCAGGAGGCTGTTCCCCGCTGTCTCATAAGCTAGGCGGATGACACTCCTCAACCAGAAAGACAGGGAAGACGTAGTGGCCTTCTGACCCCTACGTTTATCCGCATGGATGACAAAAAAAGATGAAGATTGTCTGAACTCCTTAGCAGCCTGAAGGTAGAAGTTCAAGGCACGAACCACATCTAGATTGTGAAGCAGATGCTCCTTCGCCGATGAAGGATTGGAACACATGGAAGGAACAACAATCTCTTGATTAATGATACCCTATAGTGTGCCTGTTAGGCTATTGGTGACCCTTAGAAACTTTGTATACAATTTTGCAAAAGAGAGAGGGGGGGAATTATGTACATATTACCATTTCAATCAAAAGACAGGCAAAAGGCAAAGCAGCACTCTTTTAAACAAATGGTCAGACAGCTCAAGAAAATTTTATAACAAAATTTCATTTATTAGTATCAAAATAGTTCAAGAAGAGATCCACTGTTTCCTTTTTTAAAAGACTGCAGTAAAATCACGTCTCAAATGAACCTGCATGTGCAACAATACAATCCTATGTAAACATACAAAACAATCATATTACAACTCTGACTGGTCAAAGCAAGCACAGGGTTCTAGTGTAACTGCATGCATAAATGTTACTTGAAGTTGCATAGGATGGTTTCCTGACCAACTACACCCTTGCTGCACACAGAACCCCCCAGCGCAAATCAGGGAGGTATATCCTGGACAGGTAAACAGAATAGGGATCTAAGTTGTCAGTAGTCACAGCCTGTGAAACACAGACATATATAGTGCAAAGTAAGCATGCACATATATAGTTACTTTATTCTTTTCAAGCATGTATGGCAAAGGTTAGTAAATGCATTTCAAGATGCAATAATGCCAGGACTAGTCTGTCCAAGGTATGTAATACATGCAATATGCAACAGCAGGTTAGTGGAAGCAGTTCAGAAGCAGGGAAGTCAGGACCAGTCTGCCCAAAGTGAGTGTTTCATACGGTATGCAACAGCAAGGTATCAAGATTAGAGGCAAAAATCTCAACAGTCTGTAGGAATTACAGTCATTAGCAGTCTTTCACACATAAATGTGCTAAAGGACTGTCTTTCTGTCCAACTAACAATTTAGACAAATTTGAATTTATTAAAGATCTCCACTCCTTTGCAAGGCATGTGGTACTATCACAAATCATGAAAGAGAAAAGCAAAAACATGATAGAGGATGTAAGTCTGAGCAAAGAGGACAGGTTGGCTATCCTAGATCTGGAAGAACTTATGATAGAGTCAGAGGGTGGAGAAAATCCACAAGCTCTGAATGAAGAAGCCTCTATACAAACTAAGGTTTCCTCGCATTTTAGACCAAAGTCGAAATATATGCCACAGTTGCCAATGGTACCCGCTGTAAACATCTTTGTGAAACAGGTTGAAAAAGATATACAAAGACTATCCTCCATAGGAATAATAAATGATAATCTTTCAAGGGCTGAAAGAAAGGCCATGAATGAATTGATGAGTGCAAAACAGGTGAGTGCAAAACAGGTAGTCATAAAACCTGCCGACAAGGGTGGAATCTGTTCTGTGGGATGAAACCAGATACACAATAATAACAATCACACCCAGGAGCACACAAAGTAACACCTATGCATTGGCAGTGATAGGCAGAAACTGAGCAACTTACATAGGCGCAGGATTCGTGCCACAGGAGATCCTGACCAGCTTCAGAGTGAGAGGCACGTGCGGCGATAACATCACCACTGCACCCAACAGGAGTTGACTCAGCCTTAGTCAACGAGCAGAGTAGCAGGTGCCGCATCCCTAGCAACAGCTAGAGCGGAGTGGCGTGACACATTCGTGCTGGACACTGCAGACTTTCTGCGTAAAATTGATGGGCTAACCATTCCCCAAGGAGCTCTTTTGGTCTCCCTTGATGTGGAAAGTCTTCTTCCATCCTGCACGAAGTGGGCATAAGAGCCTGTGAACATTTTCTAATGACAAGGGGGAACACGTATAAAAAGCATACAGATTTTGTATGTGTATGTATTCATGTTCTATGGGAAAATATATAAACAACTGAGAGGGACAGCCATGGGCGCAACCTGCGCCCTTACCTATGCCTGTCTTCACCTTGGCTCATGGGAAATGGACAATGTCTACTCGAACCCCCTTTTTGAAAAACACGTCCACATATGGCTTCGATATGTGGATGATGTATTTCTCATATGGGAAGGCTCTGTGGAAAGTTTAAAGGAATTTATTTCCATTCTTAACACAAATGATAAAAATATTCTGCTGACATTACAGTACAGTGAACAAGAGCTAGCCTTCCTTGATGTTAAGATAAGGTTAGAAAGGGGTATCCTAGTTACAGAAAACTATCAGAAACAGACAGCAACAAACAGTCTATTGCTGGCCTCTAGCCACCACCCTGACCATCTAAAGAAAGGAATCCCCAAGGGACAGATCCTGAGGTTGTGCAAGAACTGTTCCTCTAGTGAAAAATATGAAAGACATGCTGACAAAATGGAACACCATTTCTTGGAGAGGGGCTACTTCAAAAGGAATGTTAACCGAGCTAGAAATATAGCAAGGCGTACCGACAGAGATATCCTGCTATTTCCTAAAATGAAAGAGCCAATCTCCAAATTTTGCCTATTACTAGTTTCAATTGCCATTGGAATGGCCTAAAAGACATATTAAAAAAGAACTGGAATGTACTTCTAAGTGATGAAAATGTGGCCCGGGAAGTAGGGAAATATCCTTGCATTACAGCAAATTGGTTAGGAGCCAATACATATCAAAGCCTTCAGAAAGAAATTGGCTTGCAAACCACAAAGTGGTAGGCAGTTTTCCTTGTGGAAAATGTGTGGCTTATAAATTTATGGTAAAAACAAAAGAATTTGGAATGAACAATGGGAAGTTATATAAATTATAAATTAAAACATTTTGTAAACTGTAACACAGAAGAGGTGGTCTACCTTCTCTCATGCTCTTGCCCCAGCTTTTATGTTGGGAAAAAAGAGGAGCCATAAAAGACAGAATTACTGAACATCAGGATGATGTTAAGTACAAAGTCCAGACTAGCAGTGTAGCAAAACACTTTGAACTATTTCATTCAAGTGATTCTGAATCTCTGCGATTTATAAGCATAGATAGGGGAATCACAAATAGTAGAGGGTGTGACAATGATAAAGCCCTTCTAAGTAATTAATGTAGATGGATATCCACCCTCTGTACCATGTTCCCTAATGGCATGAATGAGAAACTGAATATGGCATGCTTTCTGTGATTATTAATGTGAATTTTTTTCCTGCATAGATGTGCTGTAATTAGTAAATAATCTATTCATGTGTAAACTAAACATGTACTATGTCTATAAGGCTTGATGTTATTTGAAAATATTGAAACATTAGATGATGTCTCTATGCCTGCACAAGTCAGGCAGAGTGAGGTATAGCAAGATATGTATACTTTCACCCATCGATAGGGGCAGACTGAGTGGGATGCATAAAAAGGAGCACTCCGGATACCAAGTATACGCCCTTACGAAGCCCTGTCCTACCAATAGACGAGGGGGTGAAACGCGAGTCTGCATTGGCTGACCGGCTCATGTGACATGAGCACCTGACTCCAGTGTGTGCAGCTAAACTTTAGTACGTAGCAATTTTTGAAAACAATCCAACGAACATATGCACAGCCCTGATTACCATGTCTCCGAATACACGCCAGCAAGTGAATCTAAAAAGCCATGAGTGACAAAAGAAAGGTGCAGTACAGTATATACCTTAAAAAGACTTTGGCTGTTACGTATAAAAATACCTTGCCACTTCTACCGGAATGGCTCCGGCTTTCCTTGCTATGCGACTTGTCTGCTGATGACTGTAATTCCTACAGACTGTTGAGATTTTTGCCTCTAATCTTGGTACCTTGCTGTTGCATACCATATGAAACACATACTTTGGACAGACTGGCCCTGACTTCTCTGCTTCTGAACTGCTTCCACTAACCTGCTGTTGCATATTGCATGTATTACATACCTTGGACAGACTAGTCCTGGCATTATTGCATCTTTAACTGCATTTACTAACCTTTGCCATACATGCTTGAAAAGAATGGTTTAACTACAGTATATATGTGTATGCTTACTTTGCACTATATATGTCTGTGTTTCACAGGCTGGGCCTACTGACAACTTAGATCCCTATTCTGTTTACCTGCCCAGGATATACCTCCCTGATTTGGTCTGGGGGGTTCTATGTGCAGAAAGGGTGTAGTTGGTCAGGAAACCATCCTATGCAACTTCAAGTAACATTTCTGCATGCAGTTACACTGGCACCCTGTGCTTACTTTGACTGGTCAGAGTTTTAATGTGAATGTTTTGTTTTGTATGTTTACAAAGGATTGTATTGTTGCACATACAGGTTCATTTAAAATGTGATTTTACTGCAGTCTTTTAAAAAGGAGACAGTGGATCTCTTCTTGAACTATTTTGATACTAATAAATGAAATTTTGTTAATATATTTTCTTGAGCTGTCTGACCATTTGTCTTAAAGTGTGCTGCTTTCCCTGTCTTTTGATTGAAATGGTAATATGTACATCATTTCCCCCCTCTCTCTTTTGTAAAACTGTATATATATAGATAGATAGGCATATATATATATATATATATATATATATATATATATATTTGTTCAAAATGTATCAGATATATATTTAAATATCTCTTTAAGAATAAATAGAACATATTCTGCTATGTGCAGAACATTGGATTATGAAATATGCAATATTATCTTCTTATGTTGCGCTTTTAAATAACTACGATCGTGTCTCAGCGACTTGTTGGTGTTAGGTTTTATTTTAAACTTTTTCAATTTCACTGAAGTCTATGTGAGAATTGCAATCTTGCGTTCACATCTTCTCAAAGTCTATTTGTTACCACGATTTTGCAAACGCGAGAACGCTACATTTCTTCTAGCAGCTTTAACACTCGAACAAGAGTGTGCACTACTGCTCCACTTGTAAACTAGTCCTTATTGAGTGTGGTTAGTGTTAAAGAGGAATTGGGAAGACTTGGTTATTGTAATCCCTATGTATCAATTTACATTATGAGCTTGATGGTATTCTGATATGCGGGATATTTGCGCTTGAACCGTGTAAGATATATGAATTTAAAATATTTTGGATTTTGTTTTATTTATTGGTAGACGTGAACATTTACCATTCCTTTCTTATTCCCCCTCTAAGGGCCAGATTATGAGTGGAGTGATATTTAACTCTCCCTCTCCAGCGTTAATTGCTCTCGAAGCAAGTTTTTTGCACACTTTGTGTTGCACTCATATTATGAGTTGAAAGTAAACTGTTTTTGCTCACACGCTAACCTGACTAGCCCAAAAAGCCCAACTTAGAATATTGCATGTACAGTACTTTCCCGTATTCCCCTATAAATGTCAATGGAGTAAAAAAAGTGGGAACCCTACTCGCACACAAACCTTATTGCATATTCTCATGTGCGCTACCCCGACATGAAAATATGAATATTTCACATTCCAATGTTCTTCACATAGCAGAATATGTTCTATTTATTCATAAATAAATATTTCTACATATATTTGATGGCCTTTTGGTACGATATATATCTATACCTAAATATATATACAGTATATATATAAAATATATATACAGATATACTGTATATAGGAATATCTATTTAAAAATATTTAGAACATATTCTACTATGTGCAGAACTTTGGACTGTGAAATATTTACAGTAAATACACAGTATAACACTTTAATAAACATTAATATTGCATAAATATGCTTTTTCATGTTTTCATGTTATTTATATATATATATATATATATATATATATATATATATATATATATATGTACATATGTATTTATGTGTTTATATATGTCTGTAAATCCATATATACACATATAAATACATAAATACATATGTATACATATATAGACATACAGGGTATATATATTTAGACATGTATATGTATGTATGTCTATGTTAAAGGGACACTGAACCCAAATTTTTTTCTTTCATGATTCAGATAGAGTATGCAATTTTAAGCAACTTTCTAATTTACTCCTATTATTACTTTTTCTTCATTCACTTGCTATCTTTATTTGAAAAAGAAGGCATTTAAGCTTCTTTTTTGGTTCAGTATTCTGGACAGCATTTTTTTATTGGTGGATGAATTTATCCACCAATTAGCAAGAACAACCCAGGTTGTTCACCAAAAATGGGCCAGCATCTAAACTTACATTCTTGCATTTCAAATAAAGATACCAAGAAAATGAAGAAAATTTGATAACAGGAGTAAATTAGAAAGTTGCTTAAAATGTCATGCTCTATCTGAATCACGAAAGAAAATTTTTGGGTTCCGTGTCCCTTTAAAGTCTTTTGCCTGCCTTTTTTTTTTCTAACACCTGATATCTCAAATCTGTTAGCCTTTATAACTTTTTTGTGCAATATTTATTTTGAATAATTTTTATTAGATGATGTTTCTGTATGTACTTTAAAAGGTATTTTTTATGTGTTTCGTACAACTTTTTAGTTTCTCAAAACAGTTAACAGTGCAATTAAACATGAAAACCCGATATTGCTTGCTAGCAAACGATAGCGCTCCACTCCTAATCTGGCCCAAAAAAAGTTATTAATATTTCACATTCCAATGTTCTTCACATAGATGAAAATGTTTTATTTATTTTTATGTATATATTTGTATATATATATATATATATATATATATATATATATATATATATATATATAAATATATATATATATATATATATACAGGGAGTGCAGAATTATTAGGCAAGTTGTATTTTTGAGGATTAATTTTATTATTGAACAACAACCATGTTCTCAATGAACCCAAAAAACTCATTAATATCAAAGCTGAATATTTTTGGAAGTAGTTTTTAGTTTGTTTTTAGTTTTAGCTATTTTAGGGGGATATCTGTGTGTGCAGGTGACTATTACTGTGCATAATTATTAGGCAACTTAACAAAAAACAAATATATACCCATTTCAATTATTTATTTTTACCAGTGAAACCAATATAACATCTCAACATTCACAAATATACATTTCTGACATTCAAAAACAAAACAAAAACAAATCAGTGACCAATATAGCCACCTTTCTTTGCAAGGACACTCAAAAGCCTGCCATCCATGGATTCTGTCAGTGTTTTGATCTGTTCACCATCAACATTGCGTGCAGCAGCAACCACAGCATCCCAGATACTGTTCAGAGAGGTGTACTGTTTTCCCTCCTTGTAAATCTCACATTTGATGATGGACCACAGATTCTCAATGGGGTTCAGATCAGGTGAACAAGGAGGCCATGTCATTAGATTTTCTTCTTTTATACCCTTTCTTGCCAGCCACGCTGTGGAGTACTTGGACGCGTGTGATGGAGCATTGTCCTGCATGAAAATCATGTTTTTCTTGAAGGATGCAGACTTCTTCCTGTACCACTGCTTGAAGAAGGTGTCTTCCAGAAACTGGCAGTAGGACTGGGAGTTGAGCTTGACTCCATACTCAACCCGAAAAGGCCCCACAAGCTCATCTTTGATGATACCAGCCCAAACCAGTACTCCACCTCCACCTTGCTGGCGTCTGAGTCGGACTGGAGCTCTCTGCCCTTTACCAATCCAGCCACGGGCCCATCCATCTGGCCCATCAAGACTCACTCTCATTTCATCAGTCCATAAAACCTTAGAAAAATCAGTCTTGAGATATTTCTTGGCCCAGTCTTGACGTTTCAGCTTGTGTGTCTTGTTCAGTGGTGGTCGTCTTTCAGCCTTTCTTACCTTGGCCATGTCTCTGAGTATTGCACACCTTGTGCTTTTGGGCACTCTAGTGATGTTGCAGCTCTGAAATATGGCCAAACTGGTGGCAAGTGGCATCTTGGCAGCTGCACGCTTGACTTTTCTCAGTTCATGGGCAGTTATTTTGCGCCTTGGTTTTTCCACACGCTTCTTGCGACCCTGTTGACTATTTTGAATGAAACGCTTGATTGTTTGATGATCACGCTTCAGAAGCTTTGCAATTTTAAGAGTGCTGCATCCCTCTGCAAGATATCTCACTATTTTTTACTTTTCTGAGCCTGTCAAGTCCTTCTTTTGACCCATTTTGCCAAAGGAAAGGAAGTCGCCTAATAATTATGCACACCTGATATAGGGTGTTGATGTCATTAGACCACACCCCTTCTCATTACAGAGATGCACATCACCTAATATGCTTAATTGGTAGTAGGCTTTCGAGCCTATACAGCTTGGAGTAAGACAACATGCATAAAGAGGATGATGTGGTCAAAATACTCATTTGCCTAATAATTCTGCACTCCCTGTATATATATATATATATATATATATATATATATATATATATATATATATATATATATATATATATATATATATATAGATAGATAGATATATTATAAATGTTTAAATATATATCAATATATCAATGTTCTTATATGTGAAGAAAAACAGTAAAACATAATAAAAAATATTAAAATTTAATAAATAATACATTTTATGTTTAAAGGTATTTGTCTGGGAAGGTTATATATGTATATATTTATATATATATATATATATATATATATACAGACAGACATTATAGCCCTTTCCATGCAAATACCTTGTCATATACCTTTTAACCTTTATTTAAAAAAAATTATATTTATATGAATCATGTTTATCATAAAGTGTATATATGAGTGTAAAACTTTATTTTAATTTACTTATGTTGTGCTTGGTGCAACTTTTTTAAATGATTACATTTTACGATAGGGGGAAAATTTATGATTGTGCGAGCAGACATGATCTGATTTAGCGCATCATGTCCGCTGCACATCGATAAATGCCAACAGCATACGCTCTCTGCATTTATCATTGCACCAGCAGTTCTTGTGCAAGGGGGTGTCAATCAACCCAATCGTATTCAATCAGGTTGATTTCTGTCCGCCACCTCAGAGCAGACGGGCAGATTATGGAGCAGCGGTCTTTAGACTGCTGCTTCATAACTTCTGTTTCCGGCGAGCCTGAAGCTTTCCCGGAAACACGGGGAATCAAGCTCCCTACGGAGCTTGATAAATATGCTCCTAAGTCTTCACTCAAGCTAACCCGACAAGTGCAAATTTTATTTGTTGTCGAGAGTACCTGTTTACTTTCAACTTGTAATACATGTGCAAGCGCAGTCACAATATTGCTTATCGCTACCCACATTAACTTTAGCACACCACTTGTAATCTAGCCTAAAGATGGGTCCTTTAGCCACTTCTAAAAGACTATACATTTTTGATAAAATATTTATGATCCTTGTTAGGGGCATAGATATTTGTGACTGTGATAAGTCTGCCATATAGAAGACCCACTACAATTACCTACCCTGATGAGGTCAAAATAAACATTCTTCCTAATAAAGATAGCCACTCTATTCTTTTTCTTATGACCCGAGCTTATGCAGTGCTGTGAGTTGTAAAATTTAGAGATGGGGTGTACTAGGACATCTAAAGAGGGTTTCTTTGCTAAAACTATGTCAGTCTTTCTTTAAAGGGACACTGAACCCAAATTTTTTTCTTTCATGATTCAGATAGAACATTAAATTTTAAGCAACTTTCTAATTTACTCCTATTATCAAATGTTCTTCATTCTCTTGGTATCTTTATTTGCAATGCAAGAATGTAAGTTTAGATGCCAGCCCATTTTTGGTGAACAACCTGGGTTGTCCTTGCTGATTAGTGGATAAATTCATCCACCAATAAAAAAGTGCTGTCCAGAGTACTGAACCCAAAAACAAGCTTAGATGCCTTCTTTTTCAAATAAAGATAGCAAAAGAACGAAGAAAAATTGATAATAGGAGTAAATTAGAAAGTTGCATAAAATTGAATGCTCTTTCTGAATTATAAAAGAAAAAAATTGGGTTCAGTGTCCTTTAATGGGAATCATGGAATGCCAGGGACATTTATGGGGGAATAAGAAGCTCTTTACATTCTGTGTCAACCCGGTGAGTCCAAGCCTCACTTACCCGCTGCTGAGCCATAACCCTTAAAAGCTGAGTTTAGGAGAAGGTGTCACAGCCTCCCAAGTTGTCTGAAATGTACTGCAGTGGTGAAGTACATCAATACGAGAATTCTTCTGGAAAAAGAAAACATTATGGTATTGGGTAAAGCTTCAGTATCAATGGTTCAACTGAACATTTTCATGAAAGGTAGCAGCAAGGAACAATAGTTCCCTTAGAACGTACAACAATAGGAAAACTGTATTAACCTTGCAGCAACATGTCAAACTGTTAGAAATTCACTAGAGAACCGGTGACAAAATCAAGACATACAGAAAAGTGGTAAATAAAAAGATGTTATATTGTATACAGAAGTTAAAAACTGTTAAATGAGGTGAGTATAAAGTAAAATGATATCTAAACATATAAAAAGTGCTTAGCAACTAGACTACATAAATAACCCAGTTACCATGATAAATTACTTCTGTAAGAGTCCTTTATAATTGCTAATATTAAACCAATACATTTTGTTTGATTGGCCCGTGTTCCCAGACTTCCTAGGTAGGTCTTTAAACTTTAGGGACGGGCTTCAGGACTGGCCTCTGGTTCTCTCAGGTTCTTCATACTGCATAAGTTTCACTCTGCACTGTCCAAAAATGCCGCCACTCTCCAAAGTTCCAGAATCAGCAGCTCCTTAGAACTGCTGCTTCCACTCTCAGCAGTCTATAAAACTAGTTCCAACTCTATATGTATATTAACATAATTAGGCCAGTTCCTCCTCCAGGTAACTCAGGATGTCGCTTTGGGTTAGGGAGATAGTTTCTGGCACCTTGCAGTCTAACAGCTTGTCATATACCTTTAAATTTGAATTCTCACAGGATTGTGAGACCAACTGTCCATTAACATATCTTAAGTAAGGAAACACCTAATATTTGGCTTCCTTTCTGGCATATAGATACATTGAATATATACATGATCAAAGCCTATGTGAATATAGAATTTTGCAGCGCTATACAAATAAATAATAATAATATATTTTATACATATTAAACCATTTCTTACAAAACCGAATAATGTGAACATTTTCGGTTGGAAGTGAATTTCATTTTTATTAAAGTGTATTCAACTCTAATATAACAATCGAGTTAACTAAACAAGATAATTGACTAATTACAGGGGCAATTGCTCAGGTGGTTAAAACCCTGCAGATACATTGCAAGACCAGAGGACTCTGCGCAAAAAAGATATTGTAACTCCTTAACATTATTAATCCAGAGATCAGATCAAACGAAATGCAGCAAATAATATAAAAAGTAAAGGAGAGCTGGTCTAAAGGGAAATATATATATATAATAATATAACCTTAAAAAGACCTGCTAAGCAATATAATACAAATCAGATTGTTATTAGACTAATAATGTAAAGTGCAGATTAATTTATTGAAAAATCAATCAAGTTGAAGACAAATATTCCTAATAGTTCAAAAACAATGCATGCATATACAAAAATAAAAACAAATATATTCACAATAAAAACATATTAAAATCCAAGGGTGAGGGTCAATATATCCCAATTGTTTCTCTGGCAAGACAACAATTCTGAAAGTGAGCAGAAAAGGTCCTATTACAAGCGGCAATTTTGTATCGAAAAAGGTGTATTTCTTTACTTACACCGTAACTTGCGGTTTTCTGTTCCAAGTTGAATGACCACTCATAACAATAGGGACAAATCCTGTATGTGCCAAAATGTCTGTGAATCCTAGATGCAGAGCTTTAGAGAAGAGAAGAGACTGTTGATTTTTCTGGCGTAACGCCGTTCCAAACCAGTCGGCAAACAAGTTCCCAGGCTAGACCTGCTAATTACAGGTAGGAAGGTAGGAGCTTGAGGAAGGAGGGACATCTCTGAAACATGTTGCTCAATATGTTTTTTAGATCTAAGGAGTACCTAAAGAGTGTTATATTATTATATATATATTTCCCTTTAGACCAGTGTTCCTTTGCTTATATATTATTTGCTGTAAAACCCTGCAGAACAAACTTAACCATTTGAAAAAATGTACGGATGGGTACAGAGTGTAGAAGGAAGAGTTAGATATGGATGTGAACAATGGTTAACTAAACCCAGTAACTAATTGTGTTTAGTTAACTAAACATATTCCATACCAGGCACTAATCCCATGTAAAACTGATTAGGCCCTTGGGGAGTTTGTTTAACATGTTGACAGTCACTTAACAGCATGTACTACAGAATCCTCCAAAGAAAATTTGTGTGCAGCTTTCTTCTTGGTTCTCTTTTTTGTCACTTTACTCCAACTTTGCCTCTTTTGGACCAGGATTGTCAGATGTAGTCTGTTCTTGGGGATCTAAGGTTTTGCAGCCTGGGCAAGGAAGAGATGGTGTGGGAAAGAAGGAGGGATAACCAGCTTCTTGCAGAATGCAAAGATTTCAGACGGATGTTTTCATAATAGCTTTGGCCCTGATTGAATTATGGAGACACTAGCTGCAAAACCCCATCTATAGGGTAATCATCGCACTCCCGCAAACAGACAAATTTGCCCGTTTGCAGGAGCGCAATAATTTAGCGTTCTACTTGTAATCTAGCCCAATGTGGAAACAAACAAAACATTTGCCAAACTATAGAAAGCAGAAACATTGCAGCATTAAGAGCAATGATATAATTTTTAATACATCTACATGTAAATGATAAAGTCATTATCCATTTAACTTCTAATATTCTGTTTAAGAACAGATTACTCCATAGTGTTACAAATTTCTATAACTAATATGTTATTCTATGATAAGATTAAGACCTGGAGAGCTCATGCTGTCCAAACTCTGCCACAACCAACATGGAAAAAAATATTTAACTGTATACTTGTTAATTTAGGACACTAAGGCCTCTAGTTATCAATGTCTGTCAGACCTGATCCGACAGTGCAGATCAGGTCCGACAGACATCGCTGAATACGGCGAGCAATGCGCTCGCCGTATTCAGAATTGCACCAGCAACTCACAAGAGCTGCTGGTGCAACGCCGCCCCCTGCAGACTCGCTGCCAATCGGCCGCCAGCATGGGGGTGTCAATCAACCCGATCGTACTCGATCGGGTTGTATTGTGGCGATGTGTGTCCGTCTGCTCAGAGCAGGCGGACAGGTTATGGAGCAGCGGTCTTTGTGACCGCTGCCTCATAACTGCTGTTTCTGGCGAGCCTGCAGGCTCGCCAGAAACACGGGGCATCAAGCTCCATACGGAGCTTGATACATATGCCCCTAAGCATCAATACATTAAGAAAACTGGCAAAGGAAAGGGTAAACTCTTCTCTTTTAACCACTTTGTAAGGCTTTGTGTCTGCCTCTACAGGGAGTGCAGAATTATTAGGCAAATGAGTATTTTGACCACATCATCCTCTTTATGCATGTTGTCTTACTCCAAGCTGTATAGGCTCGAAAGCCTACTACCAATTAAGCATATTAGGTGATGTGCATCTCTGTAATGAGAAGGGGTGTGGTCTAATGACATCAACACCCTATATCAGGTGTGCATAATTATTAGGCAACTTCCTTTCCTTTGGCAAAATGGGTCAAAAGAAGGACTTGACAGGCTCAGAAAAGTCAAAAATAGTGAGATATCTTGCAGAGGGATGCAGCACTCTTAAAATTGCAAAGCTTCTGAAGCGTGATCATCGAACAATCAAGCGTTTCATTCAAAATAGTCAACAGGGTCGCAAGAAGCGTGTGGAAAAACCAAGGCGCAAAATAACTGCCCATGAACTGAGAAAAGTCAAGCGTGCAGCTGCCAAGATGCCACTTGCCACCAGTTTGGCCATATTTCAGAGCTGCAACATCACTGGAGTGCCCAAAAGCACAAGGTGTGCAATACTCAGAGACATGGCCAAGGTAAGAAAGGCTGAAAGACGACCACCACTGAACAAGACACACAAGCTGAAACGTCAAGACTGGGCCAAGAAATATCTCAAGACTGATTTTTCTAAGGTTTTATGGACTGATAAAATGAGAATGAGTCTTGATGGGCCAGATGGATGGGCCCGTGGCTGGATTGGTAAAGGGCAGAGAGCTCCAGTCCGACTCAGACGCCAGCAAGGTGGAGGTGGAGTACTGGTTTGGGCTGATATCATCAAAGATGAGCTTGTGGGGCCTTTTCGGGTTGAGGATGGAGTCAAGCTCAACTCCCAGTCCTACTGCCAGTTTCTGGAAGACACCTTCTTCAAGCAGTGGTACAGGAAGAAGTCTGCATCCTTCAAGAAAAACATGATTTTCATGCAGGACAATGCTCCATCACACGCGTCCAAGTACTCCACAGCGTGGCTGGCAAGAAAGGGTATAAAAGAAGAAAATCTAATGACATGGTCTCCTTGTTCACCTGATCTGAACCCCATTGAGAACCTGTGGTCCATCATCAAATGTGAGATTTACAAGGAGGGAAAACAGTACACCTCTCTGAACAGTGTCTGGGAGGCTGTGGTTGTTGCTGCACGCAATGTTGATGGTGAACAGATCAAAACACTGACAGAATCCATGGATGGCAGGCTTTTGAGTGTCCTTGCAAAGAAAGGTGGCTATATTGGTCACTGATTTGTTTTTGTTTTGTTTTTGAATGTCAGAAATGTATATTTGTGAATGTTGATATGTTATATTGGTTTCACTGCTAAAAATAAATAATTGAAATGGGTATATATTTGTTTTTGTTAAGTTGCCTAATAATTATGCACAGTAATAGTCACCTGCACACACAGATATCCCCCTAAAATAGCTATAACTAAAAACAAACTAAAAACTACTTCCAAAACTATTCAGCTTTGATATTAATGAGTTTTTTGGGTTCATTGAGAACATGGTTGTTGTTCAATAATAAAATTAATCCTCAAAAATACAACTTGCCTAATAATTCTGCACTCCCTGTAGTTTATATGTACTGTATATACAGGGAACATGACAATGCCTTTTCTGCATGGCATTTCCTTTGAATCATAAGTGTGTGGTATGTCCAGGCACACAGCTGACACTGGACTAAGCTTAATTACATAACTCTGTGATTTTCCCAGTGCACCACTGTCACCTAGGGCCACTTGGAACTTTTAATATTTGCAAGCCCCTCACCATTCTATCTCCTGGAAGCAAGAGGGAAAGTGAAGTACAGAGGTCATTGGCATGAGGGGCCCAGGGAAGGCTCTGCCTGCCTGCTAGACTAGGCTAATTTAACTCACTGTCATTGCTGTAGCTGCTATTGTGCTTTAATTTGAGCACTACATGATGGTAGTCTTCATGTCGTGCACAGTTTTTAGCATGATGTCAACAGCTTCTGCAGCACAAGGAGGCAATATCTTAGTGCCCCTGGCAATTACCCTCACTCTTCACTGAAGCAGGCCGTCTGTGTGGGCGGGGAGTGGATCCCGAAACGTTGCATTTTTTATCTTTTGTACCTGAAATAAAGACCTAAAGTTTTAACTTGGTGCTGTGGATACTCTATTTATAGGTGTGTGGGCGGGGCTGGGAGGCCGTCTGTTTGGGCGGGGCTGGGAGACAGCCTGTGTGGGCAGTGCTTCAGGTCCGTATGTAGAGGGTTTGGGTTCTCTGGTTAACAATTTATACAAATTTTGTGTGCCTGGTTATCTCTTCTAGAAATTCTTGGTATTTGTATTTTGTGTCATATTTTTTTAGTATGTACAGTATCTTTAAGTTCTTACCTTTATTTTTATTTTAATTATAATGGATTAAAATAAATGTCCTTTTGCCCCGTATTATGTTACCTTAACACGCTAAAGAAATCTGCTGCACACGCCTATGCTTTGAATATCAGATTTCCACGGATATTATATTATCAAATATGACCATTAGGGATGTTGTAGTATATGTAATGTTTATATTGCAGCTGCCTGTAGACAATTACCTATTAAGTGGATTCTTCTTTATTATTTCCTGCAATCATAAAGTATGATTTTATTGTATGTTAGAATGCCACTGCTAAATGTCCGGACATACAGCATCAGTGCCTTTAGGAAAAAGTTATTTAGCATTTCCCTGATAATTTTGACTCACTTGCATCCAAAAACCTATCTCTGTTTAAAGGGACATTACATTGAAAACATTTATTTAATGCAGATAAAACATCAATTTTTAAACATGATTCAATATCTTTCTATGAAAACTCAAAATGACATAAATTGTTTTTTTCAGAATTCACAGTGTACATTTAAAAAAAAAAAACTTTCCAATTTACTTCGCTCATCAAATTTACTTTGTTCTCTTTGTATATACTTTGTGGAAGGCCATACCTAGGTAGCATCAGGAGCGTGCATGTCTGGAGCACTATATGGAACACTTTCGCTCAAGTGCTTTTAACAATGTTATACACTTTTGAGCACGAGATGGCAGCCATATTTGCACAGTGGATAACATTGATAAAACCATTGTTACAAAACTGCTGTTCTGTTCTAGGGGTTCAAAAAAGTTGACACAGCTAAATATCAAGGATGCAAGAGGCAGACGACATGTTTGTGGATATAAATTGAAGGATTATCTTTTATCTCTACTTAATTTCCCAAGTTAGACTCAAAGTAGGATTTCAATATTAAACGTTATCTAAAATGGCCTTAAAAAGGTTTGCAGGTTCTGTAGATAAATATTTTTACCTGCCTCTGGTCAGGTCTCTCCAGTGCTGCATTTGCTCCATAAGCGTTACAGGACTCCACAATATACTCTGAGCTTACACCAAGGAGAGCACTTGATTCGCCACAGGATCCATCTGCAACTACAATTATCTTCGGCCCTTGCCCAGGAGGAATCTTTCTCAAGTATTCGTCTGTAAACTAACAGTACACAATAAATTAATTCTACATACAACTGCATAGCTACCTCAAAGCTGTATAACAGACCAGTTTTTCCATGAGTGCCTAACATGACAGCTGACATTATGCTTTTTAAGAAAACCTATATCTGAAATTATATTTAATGAAACTTTTTTCTATACACAGTAGTCATGTTAGACTTTTGGTTATACACAAATGTGATATTGTTTAGTAAGAGCTACATATTATATTTTTGTTTACGAGACATTCTAGTGAACAAAGGACATGCTTCAATTTGTTAGAGCATATCATTTTGCACTTGTGACCCTGCAAGTCTATGGGGTAGATTTACCAATGTGCGAGCAGACGGACATGATCCTCCGAACATCGATAAATCATTGCACAAGCATTTCTAGTGAAATGCTTGTGCTATGCTGCCCCCTGCACATTCGCGGCCAATCGGCCACTAGCAGGGAGTGTCAATCAACCCAATCGTATTTGATTGGGCTGATTGCTGTCCACACATCAGAGGTGGCGGACGAGTTAAGGAGCAACGGTCTTATGACTACCGCTGCTGATTGGCTCAATGACCATATCTGCTTATGTCTACCGCTGCTGATTGGCTCAATGACCGTATCTGCTTGGGACCAACAGTTCTCTGCAGGGGTTAAATATATAGGCCTAGATTACAAATGGAGAGCAACAATATAAGTGCTATTGTGTGCTAACATTGCTTGAGTGATATCAATAGCACTTTTATTTTTACTCTCAGTCTTGCACTCATATTACAAGTTGAAAGTAATAGTTTATCCATCAAGAAAAAGCCTAGGGCGTCTGTAATCTGCACTAAATTCTTCACATATGGGGTGTGCTGAAAACCTAATGGTGGATATTGCTCAAGTACTAAGCTAATGGTGCTCTAAACCTCAAGTGCAATTTTGTCACTGGTATTTTGTGTTGTTCAAGAGCGCAACACTGAACTCACCACTTGTAATATGAACGCTAATCTTGCTTCCTGCTCTGCAAATTAAAAGATTAAAAATGTCAACCTCTTTAAGATACTCTGGTTAACATTTTTACCATCCACTTGTAATACCAGATTGTGCACTACTTGTTCTGCAAGGTCACGTAAAGAATAGCGCACCCTGTTGACTGTGTTTCACATGAAATCTATCCCAAAGATTTGCAGGGCGGCTAGTGCTAAGATACACCTAGATTACAAGTTTTGCGTTCCTGTTTTAACGCTGAAAAAATGGCCATTTCAGCGTTAAAACCGGATCACAGCCATTACGAGTCTTGTCGATATAGTTGTACCGCAAGCATTTTAGCCTGTAACGCAACGTCAGTCCCGCACTCAAAACAATGACGTTTTTGTGTGGGATTTCCATAGCGCTGCCATTACAAGTTTTGCGGTGAGGCTAAAAAGCTTGCGTTCTAGCCTATACCGACACGATCTGTTTCGCTATCTGAGACCAGTACTTATGAGTTTTACACAACAAAACTGTTACACAAAACTGATAACTAAACTGTTACAAAGTACACTAACACCCATAAATTACCTATTAACCCCTAAACCGAGGCCCTCCCTCATCACAAACACTATAATAAATGTATTAATCCCTAATCTGCCACTCCCGACATCGCCGCCACTAATAAAATGTATTTACCCCTATTCCACCGCTACCCCAACATCGCCACCACTAAATAAAGTTATTAACCCCTAAACGTCTGGCCTCCCACATCACTGCCACTAAATAAACCTATTAACCCCTAAACCGCCAGCCCCCCCATCGCAAAAACTAAATAAACTATTAACCCCGAAACCTAACAACTCCGTAACTTTATATTAAAATTACAAGATCCCAATCTTAAAATAAATAAAAACTAAGGCCTCGCTTCCACTGAGTCGTTAAAAATGGAGCCGTAAGCTACCGAAGCGGCCGACAGCTAAAAGTAATTTACGGCTGCATTTTAGTACCAGGTTTCCATTGAAAAGATTAGCGTGTTGCGCGCAGTCGCTCTTTTCGTGTAGCTGTAAGTTAACGTTGTGTTAACGCTTCCATCTGACGTCGGATTTCTTGAAAATCAATTAGTTGCTAAGGTAACCCGACCTTACGCTATAGAATTAACGTTTAACGTTCGTGCTTCTTACCTGTGATCGCCTCTCAAGAAAAATAAAAAAACACTTATCCATATTTTTAATAATCAAATACTATTTTCTAATATAATTATATTTAACACTTCATAAATATAAGTAATATTTCTTGCTGCCCTAGGCATAGGTCTAGTTTGCATTCTGTAGATATGTTCTTGCATATATTATTATATTTAAATATATACTGATATTTCTATTAGAATATAAGTTCAACTATTTCTATACATGAGACAACAATAAATATTACTTATAACAATTTATTTCTACATTAAAACACTTGCATTATTTGCAAGTTTTATAATTTCAATAGAAAATAGGTCTCAAAAAGCACAATTTTCCTCTTTTACACCTAGTTGAGCTGGGGGTAATATATCTCAATGTATCGACAGCCTCCGACAATGTATTAACGGTTAGCGCTTTCAATGGAAACCTGGTATAATTTATCGATTAACGGCTTCTATTACTTTCTATGGGACGCGAAAATCTTTTCGGCAGCCGAAGTCCGGCAGCCGATATTGAGGTATAACGCGCCATTGGAAACAGTCGTTAAACGCTATTGCTTTCGACAGCATATTTAACGGTTTGCGAGTGCACGCAAACTGAATTACGACTCAATGGAAGCGAGGCCTTAGCTGGGAAATTGAAAAAAAACAGGTTTAAACTATATATTAAACTAACATTACTATTATACTAAAATTAAAATAACTATCAATGAAATAAATTAAATTACACATTAAAAAAAACTAACACTACTAAAAAAAAATAATCTACTATAAAAAAATACTAAATTACAAAAAATAACAAACACTAAATTACGAAAAATAACAAATTAAATTATCCAAAATAAAAACAATTACACCTAATCTAATAGCCCTATAAAAAAAGACCCCCCCCCCAAAAAAAAAAACCTAGCCTGCAATAAACTACCAATAGCCCTTAAAAAAGTCTTTTGTAGGGCATTGCCCTATAGAAATTAGCTCTTTTACCTGAAAAAAATACAAAGACCACCCCAACAGTAAAACCCACCACCCTACCAACCCCCCAAAGTAAAAAACCTAACTAACTAAAACCTAAGCTACCCATTTCCCTGAAAAGGTCATTTGTATGGGCATTGCCCTTAAAGGGCATTCAGCTCTTTTTCTTGCCCTGAAAATGGCATTCAGCTCTTTTAAGAAAAGCCCAAACCCTAATCTAAGAAAAAAAAACACCCAAAAAAAGATTAAAAAACCTAACACTAACCCCTGACGATCCACTTACAGTTTCAGAAGTCCGGATATTCAGACGGCGAAGTCTTCATCCAGGCTACGAGGTCTTCATCCATCCAGGCGGGATCTTCTATCTTCATACCGGCGGCGTCTTCTATCTTCATCCCGGCGGTGCGGAGCGGGCCCATCCTGAAGACATCCGGCGAGGAGCATTCTCTTCATACGGTCGCCGCCATATACTGAATCTTCACTGCAAAGGAGCCTTTTCAAAATGGTGTCCCTTGCATTCCTATTGGCTGATTTGATTTTTGAAATAAATTCAAATCAGCCAATAGGATGAAAGCTACTGAAATTCTATTGGCTATTCAAATCAAAAACTTGTTGCGTTCGTTTTGCACCCTCTATAGCGCAAAACTTGTAATCTAGGTGATTATTAATTATTATTTTCAATAGAATGACCTTTATACAACAATTGATATTAGTAAAAATGGCATAAAGGTTTTCCTTAGAAAATGTGGTGTTTAAAGAAAATAACTACATGATATGGCTATAGATATCTATTTATCTATGAGTATATATGTTTACATTAAAAATAGTAGTCTACAATCTACTATCTTTTAATGAAAAATAATCTTCAGAAGTGTTCCTGATTATTAACGAATCTTGAAATACTTAAAAATATGCTGTTGTAGGAAGATTTTTTTTCCATATGTTAATTTTGATATAAAATTGTGACTTTACTACAATTAAGGGAACACTAAAGTCATAGTTAAACTTTCATGATTTAGACAGAACTTGCAATTTTAAGAGACTTTGAAATTTACTTTCATTATCAATTTTTGCACATTCTCCTACTGAGCATTTGTTCACAGTGTATACATATACCGTGATTTGCTGGTGGCTGTCACATGATACAGGGGACCGACAAATAGGGGGGGGGGGGGAATACATTTGTCAGAAAAAAATATACTGCTTTTTTAAATTCAGAGTCTTATTGCATTGTCTTTTTAGTATGCACTTGTTAATTATGCAATTCTACTGTATATGGTCCTCTAAATCTCATATAAGATCCTTAAAAGAAACCTGAGGTTCAATGACAATCTCACTTTACAACAGTTTAAAGAAACCGTTTATTCCCAAGTGAATTTATTTTATATGTTTCATATATTTTATTGTTTTAACATACACTATCACTTTAACATACACTATCCCTTTAACATACACGATCCCTGGATGAAGTATCTGTTGGATTGATCACATAGTTTGATTTGTATTATAAGCTAAACACTTAGAGCTGATTTTACAGCTCTAAATAGTATCAGTATTTTTCCCAGCATTCAGAAGAAATTTGGGTAAAACAGTGTTACACATTTGTATGCTCTGTTTTGATTTGGAGGAGATTTAGGTTAAAGTGCAAACACTTATACTAGATCTTATTTAAAATGATTCCTTCCCTTATTTATTACAAGAGCAATCAACTGAGATCTCACTGGGTCACACATATATAAAGCTAGATTATGTGTGGAGCAGTAGTTGCACTTGCTTTTGAGCATTAAAACCGCTAGAAGTATTTTTTGTGCACTTGGAGATTTACGCTTATATTATGAGTTGAAAGCAAAAAGTTTGTGCTCTTGTATTTTGCGGTAACAAATAGACTTTGAAAAGTCACAAATGCAAAATCGCTTTCCCCATAGGCTTCAAAGGAGCCGAAAAAGTTGAAAAAAAACTAACACCCACAAGTCGAGCAGACACAATCGCAGTTATTGAAAAGCGCAACATAAGATAATATTGCATATTTCATAATCCTATGTTCTGCACATTGCAAAATATGTTCTATTTATTCTTAAAGAGATATTTAAATAATATATCTGATGGATTTTTGCACAAATATATATTTATATTTATACCTTTATATATAGATTATTATTTACAGGTATAGATATATACAGGTATATACAGTCATGACCAAAAACATTGGCACCCCTGCATTTCTGTCAGATAATGCACCACTTTGTCCAGGAATTTGTTGAAATTACAAATGTTTAGGCATTCTCATGCTTAATTCTTTTGTTTGTATTTGAATGACACAAAAAAGTGGAGAAAAAAAAAGCCAAATTTGATGCATTCCAAGCAAAACTCCAAAAATGGATTTCTAAAAATATTATTGGCACCTTCTCAAAATTGTAAGAAATAATTGCATTCCAAGTTTGTGATGCTCCTGTAATTTGTAATTAAACTCACCTGTATCAATTAACAGGTGCTGACAATATAGAAATCACACCGGCAACCAGTTAAAATGGTGAAAAATGTACTCAACCTTTCTGTTGTGTGTCTCTGTGTGCCACACTGAGCATGGAGAATAGAAAGAGCAGCAAATAATTGTCTGAGGATTTAAGATCAAAAATTATGGAAAAGCATGGACAATCTCAAGGTTACAAGTCCATCTCCAGAGATCTTAATGTTCCTGTGTCCACTGTGCGCAACATTGTCAAGAAGTTTACAGCCCATGGCACTGTAGCTAATCTCCCTGGACTTGGACGAAATTGGAAAATGTATCAAAAATTGCAACAAAGGATTGTTTGAATGGTGAATAAAGAACCTTAATCATTTTCCAGACAAATTCAAGCTGACCTTCAAGCACAGGGTACAAATTTGTCAGCTCACACTTTATGTCGCCATCTGAATGAAAAGGGACGCTATGGTAGGAGACCCAGGAGGACCCCAATGCTGACACAGAAACATAAAAAAGCCAGATTGGAGTTTGCTAAAACTTACCTGAGGAAGCCAAAAAAGTTTTTGGAGAATGTGCTGTCTACAGACGAAAAACAATGACAGCTTTTTGGTAAAGCCCACCATTCTATTGTTTTCAGAAAAAGAAATGAGGATTTTAAAGAAAAGAATACAGTCCCTACAGTCAAACATGGTGGGGGTTCACTGATGTTTTGGGGTTGTTTTGGTGCTTCAGGCACTGGCACTGGATGTCTTGACTGTGGGCATGGCATTATGAAATCTGAAGATTACCAAAGAATTCTGTGGTGCAATGTAGGACCTAGTGTCAGAAAGTTGGGTCTCCGTCAGAGGTCATGGGTCTTACAGCAGGACAATGAACCAAAGCAAATCCTACATAGAGTAATTCCTACATAGAGTAACCTGCACTACTCAATGTATTGTGCATCTCTTACACTGTCTGTGTGGGTTATTCTATGTCGGTAAGATTGTTGATTACCTACGGACACGTATGGCCAATCATCGTGCCTCAATTAGAGCTGCCATAAAAAATCAGGAGTCGGAACAACCTGTTGCTCTGCACTTTGCAATGAGTGGTCATACGGTGTCTGACCTCAGATATGTTATTATTGATCATGTCCCTCCCCCCTAGCCAGAGGGGGTGAAAGAGGTAAACTGCTACTCCAGCATGAATCCAGGTGGATATTCAACCTGGGGACTTTGGCACCCAGGGATTTGAATATACACTTGGATTGGCATTGTTTCTTATAAATGTCCCAAAAATAGGTCATCCAAAGTGTAATACTGCTCTGTACATTTTTAATATCCTATATCCCCTGGTAGCATTAATTTGTATATAAGTAATTCTATGTAAAAATGTGTTTGGAACACTTTATATTTTGTATGTAGTTATGGCATGTACTAAGCAGCCTATCAGGTAACAGCTAAAGGATAATGGAGGGCTATAAATGTACGATAGTACTATACTGCCAAATGTATACCTCAAAGCAGGAAGCTGCATGATTAGTTTAATCGAATGATAGAATGTTATGACTTCTTATATATACAGGGAAAAAGAAGAACACGGATACACTGGAACAAGTAACCAACGTGGTTTATTCAAACAAGCAAGTAGGACACTGGAAAGTGTACAAGGCAGGTGCACAGGAACTGACGCGTTTCGTGCATGCTCACATGCGCTTCATCAGAGATCTACAGGTGTTCACCAGGTGAGCACTGATATACAGGCATTATCCAGTAAGAATACAGACAGACAAAACAAATACAAGTGCAATCGGTGTGGTACTAATCAAAACTATTAAAATGCTAAATAGTGACAGTGATGTGAATAAAGGGTGAATAAATACAAAAATTGCATATATTCCTTAAAGCCTCATTCATGAGGCAATATGCATAGTGTTTGTCAAAAACAAAACCTTGTTATGCATGATCTACATATTATTGGCAGTTAAGATCAATAAAGCTGCCAAAAAGTACAGTGATTAAATGCTATAATAAAATATTAGCTGGAAAAGACAATACATTTGCTGGCAGACAAAAAAAATGATAAAATTGTAACATAATTTAATAAAGTAATGGCAAAACGGAAAATCTAGTATAGTGAAAAGCCATGGGAAGTATGTATAGGAAAATGTGTATGTAATAAATACATAGTCAGAATCTGTGGGTAAGGCTTAACTAGTTTAGCCATATTTGCAAGAAAATGTATATATACTATATATATCAAGAAAATGTATATATACTATATATATATATATATATATATATTTATTTATTTTTTATTATTATTTTTTTGCCAAAAAGTAATCAAGATGCTTAAAAAGAAGTGAGTGCTAATATAATATAAGGCTTCATGGGCAAAACAAGAACATTTAAACATGATAAGAAACATAAGAAATAAACATGGTAAAATATTATGTAGGTAAAAAACAAAGACTAAAAAGTACAGAGAGGTATAAAAGGAAAAAGGGGGTAAAATGTCAAAATAAAAATAATAATATTGGATGTATGTTAACCTAAACAAAGAAAAAAGTAAACATTAGGGGAACACTAAGGGAGTAAAATAATCAAATGAACCGAAGGAGGGCATCACAATCTCCATGAAATAATGGCGGGGATAATATGGTGTATATATAAAGGTAGGGCCAGTGGGGAGGGAGTGAAAGAAGAGAAAAGGGAGGGAAAGGAAGGGGCAAGTTTAAGGACAAGAGCCTTCAATCAATGAACCAGTCCAGATCAGTCCAGATCCCTTAGGGAATTTAGTTTGTAAGGTAAAAATCTGATAGGCTTCTTTCCTTAGTAGCATACCTATTCTATCACCCCCTCTGATATCTCTCCTAATATGATCAATGCCCACAAAATGGAAAAGATGTTTGATGCGACTACCATGGGAGCGGAAATGTTTGGCCACTGGGGTTCTAGGGGTGTCCTCATCCAATGACAACAAAAGCTCCCTAATACGATCTTTTAGGGGGCGTGTAGTGAGGCCCACAACACTAGAGGCATACCTAAAGGCCAGTATATCAGAGCCTGTAGAAATTGCTCTGATCTAAACCAGTACCATACACAGGCCAACCTAATTACCTCACGTTTACAAGAAAGGGGATACAATAAAAGAACCCTAACTTAAACTGCTAACGAAGTTAGTAAAATTAATAGACAAACTTTACTTTCTGAAAAGAACAAGAAATACAAGAATACTAATGAAAGAATGTCCCCCAACGACATAGTATTTTCAACCCAATACAGTAGACAATTTCATGAAATCTGCAAGATAGTACTAAAATATCTTCCTATCTTGCAGAGTGATAATAAATTAAAAACCATATCTAGAAAACAAATCAAATGTGTAGCTAAAAAAGCCCCCACAGTGGGTAATAAGGTTAAGAAACATTTCTTTAACAAACCCTCCCAGCCGACTAATTGGCTCTCAATAAATAAAGGCTTCTTCAAATGTGGCCACATTTGTAAAAGTTGTACTTATACAAAGAAAAATGATCATTTTAAATCCTCTAAAACTGGAAGAGTATTTCCTATCACACAGAGAATAGACTGTACCAGCAAATATGTGGAGTACGTCATCACATGCCCTTCAATATGTGGGCCTCACTACACGCCCCCTAAAAGATCGTATTAGGGAGCATTTGTTGTCATTGGATGAGGACACTCCTAGAACCCCAGTGGCCAAACATTTCCGCTCCCATGGTAGTTGCATCAAACATCTTTTCCATTTTGTGGGCATTGATCATATTAGAAGAGATATCAGAGGGGGTGATAGAATAGGTAAGCTACTGAGGAAAGAAGCCTATTGGATTTTTACCTTACAAACTAAATTCCTTAATGGAATTAATATGAGACATGATCTGGACTTGTTCATTGATTGAAGTCTCTTGTCCTTAAACTTGCCCCTTCCTTTCCTTCTCTTTTCACTTCTTTCCTTCCTTGACTCCCTCCCCACTGGCCCTACCTTTATATATACACCATATAATATTATCACCTCCATTATTTCATGGAGATTGTGATGCCCTCCTTCGGTTCATTTGATTATTTTCCTCCCTTAGTGTTCCCCTAATTTTTACTTTTTTCTTGTTTAGGTTAACATACATCCAATATTATTATTTTTCTTTTGATATTTTATCCCCTTTTTCCTTTTATACCTCTCTGTACTTTTTAGTCTTTGTTTTTTACATACATAATATTTTACCATGTTTATTTCTTATGGCCTAGATTTGGAGTTCGGCGGTAGCCGTCAAAACCAGCGTTAGAGGCTCCTAACGCTGGTTTTGGCCGCCCGCTGGTATTTGGAGTCAGTGATTAAAGGGTCTAACGCTCACTTTTCAGCCGCGACTTTTCCATACCGCAGATCCCCCTACGCCATTTCCGTAGCCTATCTTTTCAATGGGATCTTTCTAACGCTGGTATTTAGAGTCGTTTCTGAAGTGAGCGTTAGAGCTCTAACGACAAGATTCCAGCCGCCTGAAAATAGCAGGAGTTAAGAGCTTTCTGGCTAACGCCGGTTCATAAAGCTCTTAACTACTGTACCCTAAAGTACACTAACACCCATAAACTACCTATGTACCCCTAAACCGAGGCCCCCCCACACCGCCGCCACTCGATTAAAATTTTTAACCCCTAATCTGCCGACCGCCACCTACGTTATATTTATGTACCCCTAATCTGCTGCCCCTAACCCCGCCGACCCCTGTATTACATTTATTAACCCCTAACCTGCCCCCCACAACGTCGCCGCCAGCTACTTAAAATAATTAACCCCTAATCTTCCGACCGCAAATCGCCGCCACCTACGTTATCCCTATGTACCCCTAATCTGCTGCCCCTAACATCGCCGACCCCTATATTATATTTATTAACCCCTAATCTGCCCCCCTCAACGTCGCCGACACCTGCCTACACTTATTAACCCCTAATCTGCCGAGCGGACCTGAGCGCTACTATAATAAATGTATTAACCCCTAATCCGCCTCACTAACCCTATCATAAATAGTATTAACCCCTAATCTGCCCTCCCTAACATCGCCGACACCTAACTTCAATTATTAACCCCTAATCTGCCGACCGGAGCTCACCGCTATTCTAATAAATGTATTAACCCCTAAAGCTAAGTCTAACCCTAACACTAACACCCCCCTAAGTTAAATATAATTTTTATCTAACGAAATAAATTAACTCTTATTAAATAACTTATTCCTATTTAAAGCTAAATACTTACCTGTAAAATAAATCCTAATATAGCTACAATATAAATTATAATTATATTATAGCTATTTTAGGATTAATATTTATTTTACAGGTAACTTTGTATTTATTTTAACCAGGTACAATGGCTATTAAATAGTTAAGAACTATTTAATAGTTACCTAGTTAAAATAATAACAAATTTACCTGTAAAATAAATCCTAACCTAAGTTATAATTAAACCTAACACTACCCTATCAATAAAATAATTAAATAAACTACCTACAATTACCTACAATTAACCTAACACTACACTATCAATAAATTAATTAAACACAATTCCTACAAATAAATACAATTAAATAAACTAGCTAAAGTACAAAAAATAAAAAAGAACTAAGTTACAGAAAATAAAAAAATATTTACAAACATAAGAAAAATATTACAACAATTTTAAACTAATTACACCTACTCTAAGCCCCCTAATAAAATAACAAAGCCCCCCAAAATAAAAAATTCCCTACCCTATTCTAAATTAAAAAAGTTACAAGCTCTTTTACCTTACCAGCCCTGAACAGGGCCCTTTGCGGGGCATGCCCCAAGAATTTCAGCTCTTTTGCCTGTAAAAAAAAACATACAATACCCCCCCCCCCAACATTACAACCCACCACCCACATACCCCTAATCTAACCCAAACCCCCCTTAAATAAACCTATCACTAAGCCCCTGAAGATCTTCCTACCTTGTCTTCACCATCCAGGTATCACCGATCCGTCCTGGCTCCAAGATCTTCATCCAACCCAAGCGGGGGTTGGCGATCCATAATCCGGTCCAGAAGAGGCTCCAAAGTCTTCCTCCTATCCGGCAAGAAGAGGACATCCGGACCGGCAAACATCTTCTCCAAGCGGCATCTTCGATCTTCTTCCATCCGGAGCGAAGCAGCAGGATCCTGAAGACATCCAGCGCGGAACATCCATCCGGACCGACGACTGAACGACGAATGACTGTTCCTTTAAGGGACGTCATCCAAGATGGCGTCCCTCGAATTCCGATTGGCTGATAGGATTCTATCAGCCAATCGGAATTAAGGTAGGAATTTTCTGATTGGCTGATGGAATCAGCCAATCAGAATCAAGTTCAATCCGATTGGCTGATCCAATCAGCCAATCAGATTGAGCTCGCATTCTATTGGCTGTTCCGATCAGCCAATAGAATGCGAGCTCAATCTGATTGGCTGATTGGATCGGCCAATCGGATTGAACTAGATTCTGATTGGCTGATTCCATCAGCCAATCAGAAAATTCCTACCTTAATTCCGATTGGCTGATAGAATCCTATCAGCCAATCGGAATTCGAGGGACGCCATCTTGGATGACGTCCCTTAAAGGAACAGTCATTCGTCGTTCAGTCGTCGGTCCGGATGGATGTTCCGCGCTGGATGTCTTCAGGATCCTGCCGCTTCGCTCCGGATGGAAGAAGATCGAAGATGCCGCTTGGAGAAGATGTTTGCCGGTCCGGATGTCCTCTGCTTGCCGGATAGGAGGAAGACTTTGGAGCCTCTTCTGGACCGGATTATGGATCGCCAACCCCCGCGTGGGTTGGATGAAGATCTTGGAGCCAGGACGGATCGGTGATACCTGGATGGTGAAGACAAGGTAGGAAGATCTTCAGGGGCTTAGTGATAGGTTTATTTAAGGGGGGTTTGGGTTAGATTAGGGGTATGTGGGTGGTGGGTTGTAATGTTGGGGGGGGGGGGTATTGTATGTTTTTTTTTACAGGCAAAAGAGCTGAACTTCTTGGGGCATGCCCCGCAAAGGGCCCTGTTCAGGGCTGGTAAGGTAAAAGAGCTTGTAACTTTTTTAATTTAGAATAGGGTAGGGAATTTTTTATTTTGGGGGGCTTTGTTATTTTATTAGGGGGCTTAGAGTAGGTGTAATTAGTTTAAAATTGTTGTAATATTTTTCTTATGTTTGTAAATATTTTTTTATTTTCTGTAACTTAGTTCTTTTTTATTTTTTGTACTTTAGCTAGTTTATTTAATTGTATTTATTTGTAGGAATTGTGTTTAATTAATTTATTGATAGTGTAGTGTTAGGTTAATTGTAGGTAATTGTAGGTAGTTTATTTAATTATTTTATTGATAGGGTAGTGTTAGGTTTAATTATAACTTAGGTTAGGATTTATTTTACAGGTAAATTTGTTATTATTTTAACTAGGTAACTATTAAATAGTTCTTAACTATTTAATAGCTATTGTACCTGGTTAAAATAAATACAAAGTTACCTGTAAAATAAATATTAATCCTAAAATAGCTATAATATAATTATAATTTATATTGTAGCTATATTAGGGTTTATTTTACAGGTAAGTATTTAGCTTTAAATAGAAATAAGTTATTTAATAAGAGTTAATTTATTTCGTTAGATAAATATTATATTTAACTTAGGGGGGTGTTAGGGTTAGACTTAGCTTTAGGGGTTAATCCATTTATTATAGTAGCGGTGAGCTCCGCTCGGCAGATTAGGGGTTAATAATTGAAGGTAGGTGTCGGCGATGTTAGGGAGGGCAGATTAGGGGTTAATACTATTTATGATAGGGTTAGTGAGGCGGATTAGGGGTTAATAACTTTATTATAGTAGCGCTCAGGTCCGCTCGGCAGATTAGGGGTTAATAAGTGTAGGCAGGTGTCGGCGACGTTGTGGGGGGCAGATTAGGGGTTAATAAATATAATATAGGGGTCGGCGGTGTTAGGGGTAGCAGATTAGGGGTACATAGGGATAACGTAGGTGTCGGCGGTTTACGGAGCGGCAGATTAGGGGTTTAAAAAAATATGCAGGGGTCAGCGATAGCGGGGGCGGCAGATTAGGGGTTAATAAGTGTAAGGTTAGGGGTGTTTAGACTCGGGGTACATGTTAGAGTGTTAGGTGCAGACGTAGGAAGTGTTTCCCCATAGGAAACAATGGGGCTGCGTTAGGAGCTGAACGCTGCTGTTTTGCAGGTGTTAGGTTTTTTTTCAGCTCAAACAGCCCCATTGTTTCCTATGGGGGAATCGTGCACGAGCACGTTTTTGAGGCCGGCCGCGTCCGTAAGCAACTCTGGTATCGAGAGTTGCTTTTGCGGTAAAAATGCTCTACGCTCCTTTTTTGGAGCCTAACGCAGCATTTGTTTGAACTCTCGATACCAGAGTTAATTTTATGGTGCGGCCAGAAAAAAGCCCGCGGAGCGTTAACAGCCCTTTTACCGCCGAACTCCAAATCTAGGCCTATGTTTCTTATCATGTTTAAATTTTCTTGTTTTGCCCATGAAGCCTTATATTATATTAGCACTCACTTTTTTTTAATCATCTTGATGACTTTTTGGCAAAAATATTTTTTAAATATATATATATATATATACAGTATATATAAATTTTCTTGCAAATATGGCTAAACTAGTTAAGCATTACCCACGGATTCTGACTATGTATTATTTATTACATACACATTTTCCTATACATACTTCCCATGGCTTTTCACTATACTAGATTTTCCGTTTTGCCATTACTTTATTAAATTATGTTACAATTTTGTCATTGTTTTATTGATTATTTTTATTATTATTTTATTGATCTTAACTGCCAATAAATTATATATCATGCTCAACAAGGTTTTGTTTTTGACAAACACTATGCATATTGCCTCGTGAATGAGGCTTTAAGGAATATATGCAATTTTTGTATTTATTCACCCTTTATTCACATCACTGTCACTATTTAGCATTTTAATAGTTTTGATTAGTAAAGACAGAAAAGGGTAATGAGTGGCGCTATTGAAAGCTGAGGATATAGAGTTTAATAAATTAGAATAATTTCCTAGATAATATCTATTCAAAATAGATTCAATTCAATTGCATAAAAAGGTTTATTAACCCTAAACAGAGTAATATAGTACAGTCCTTGGTTTAAAAGCAACAGAAAGAAAAGTAAAAAATATAAAAAACGATTAAAAAAGAATATAGTTGTGGCCACAACATATAGAGCATATGTGTATCCTTGATGCATATAATATATTGGCATAAGTGAACTATGACAATTTTGTTAGGTCGTTTGACATATAAAAGGATTATGAGGCTTAAAATCAGCCGTTAGAGCATAAAAATGCAATATCTCAAGATTATTAAGATTATTAAGTGTATCTTTGTGACTTAATAATCAAATATATAAAGAGTTATACGGAACTTTGGAAACATTGTCATCACTTTATTTTTTCTCTTTTGCTATATTTTTGGGGAAAAAATCACTTAGCGGCTTGTTATAGGTTTCTATTTTAGGCTGAATATTGTTAATATTGTTGATACTATTATATCCTTTATTTGTCTTGAGATATTGCATTTTTATGCTCTAACGGCTGATTTTAAGCCTCATAATCCTTTTATATGTCAAACGACCTAACAAAATTGTCAGAGTTCACTTATGCCAATGTATCAAGGATACACATATGCTCTATATGTTGTGGCCACAACTATATTCTTTTTTAATCGTTTTTTATATTTTTTACTTTTCTTTCTGTTGCTTTTAAACCAAGGACTGTACTATATTACTCTGTTTAGGGTTAATAAACCTTTTTATGCAATTGAATTGAATCTATTTTGAATAGATATTATCTAGGAAATTATTCTAATTTATTAAACTCTATATCCTCAGCTTTCAATAGCGCCACTCATTACCCCTTTCTATCTTTATTCATTTCTGACCGTGTAGAGAGATCACAGTTTAATTTATGAGAGGCTAAGAGGATTTGACTAAGTCCAGATACTATACATAATTTCTAATAGTTTTGATTAGTACCACACCGTTCGCACTTGTATTTGTTTTGTCTATCTGTATTCTTATTGGATAATGCCTGTATATCAGTGCTAACTTGGTGAACACCTGTCGATCTCTGAGGAAGCGCATGTGAGCATGTGCGAAATGCATCAGTTCCTGTACACCTGTCTTGTACACTGTCCAGTGTCCTACTTGCTTGTTTGAATAAACCACGTTGGTTACTTGTTCAAGTGTATCCTCGTTCTTCTTTTTCCCTGTATATGTCCATGACCAAGCAGCCCTGAGGATTGGAACCCAGCAACGAGCACTCAGCTCTGCTCCCCTCAGTGTGTTCTTTCTGCACCCCTCAGTCGCAAGATAATCTCGTCAATTACCTACCTCCCATGCCTCACTGAAGTCACCCCAAGGAGGAATCTGGATTTGGCAATCCCTGCCAGCACTAAGGCTTAAACCAGTGGAGGATACGGCTACTAGTACTGCATACAATAGCCGCGTATTACATTTGTACAAGTCCTCCTTTCCAAAAAGGTACTTTGTTCTTTTGCATATGTATTAAGTTTGGCACTAGAGTGGAGATGCATATCAGTTAAACATTAACTCTGTGACTGTGCTGATTGGGGTGTATGTACTCATTATCAACTAATACTACCTGCACCACGTCTTGTGCAGTGCTCATTTGCACTTTACACTTTACACTGCTGGGATTCTTGTACTTAATGGACTGAGTTTTTCCTTTCTTTTCTTTATATATATATATATATATATATATATATATATATATACATATGTACACACACATATAAACATATATATACATATGTATTTCTGTGCTTATATGTGTATTTATGTCTGTTAATACATATAAACATATAAACACATATAAATACATATGTACACACACACACACACACACACACACACACATATATATATATATATATATATATATATACACACACACATAAATACAAATATTTAGACATGTATATGTATGTTACCAAAAGACAAAGTTGCAACAGCACTACACTTATAATGGGGGATGCCTTATTTGGTTATAGTGTTAATATACCTTTACGGCTGGAGTGCTGATGCATAAATAAACTTTGTTAAAGTTACAGTCAAACAAAAGAATTTGACCAGGTCAGATGCATCTTTAATAGCACTTGTCTCCCCCTTTAGCGTGTTATAGAACATCAAGTTTCTCAGGGGAAGTGGTTTAGTCATGTTTAAAATTTAACTTTTATTGAGATTATTAAAAAAAGAAAATATGTTTAAAAACACAAATAGATTTCTGACATATCTGATTAATCCGATATGGTCACTATTGTCATGAGATGCAGGACATATGCAGGACACAGCAATGATGGTACAACTCTATTTTATTGCAGAGCATAACAATACACATCTAGTCAGGTTGATTGTACTAAACTAACTGCCACACAGACACCGGACCTAAGCCCCGCCCACATACTACTGACATCACATCCTGCTCTCATCACATCTTCCCCTTTTTCAAAGGCAAAGCATACATTTGCATATAATAAATAACAAGGTACACCAACAGGGTATACAACAACATTTTTGTTTTTGAACATTATAAAAACAGATAGATTAGAAAACATGAACAAATAAATTACATCCTGACTTGGACATCGGGGTAGACTACCCTAGTCCACAGTGACCATGGGATTATTCTGCCCATACTTCCGGTCACTGTTCTAGCTAAATTCAGTCACTGTATCGGGCCGGAAGTTTCACCACTCTTCCGCTTGATGTAACTTTGCATGAACTGTCCTCTGATACAGAAGATGGTGAACAAGAGTCTGCTGGAGGCAAAGATATATCCCCGCTGTGATCTTGCTGAGGGGAAGGCACCTCTCTTAGAACAGGGGATCCCACCGGTGGTGGTACTGAGGTATCCGGTTCCAGACACTCAGGTACAGTCTGAAGATGTCTTTGGTTACGGCGTGTAACCGTCCCTCCCTCTGTAAGGACTGTGTAAGACCTTGGTTCTGGAGAGCCGCCCACTACCGTAGCAGGCGTCTTCCATTTCTTCTCATCATCCAGTTTAATTCTGACACTTTGGCCCGCTTTCAGTTCCTGTAAAAGGCCTGACAGAATGTCTCCTGTCGTAGAAGAAACGATAACCCTTTTTGACCTCTTCATCCCTCCTAAGGACTTTGTCCCGAGGAACAGGGCCAGACGGCTTGAAGACACCCACTGAGGGTAAAGTGGTGCGAATCTGGCGTCTTAGCATCAGCTGTGCCGGGCTAAACCCGGTGGCTTGAATGGGCGTCGCCCTGTATGACAAGAGGGCCAGGTACGGCTCAAATTGCTTTAGAATGAATTTTGTAGTTTGAACTGCCCTTTCAGCCATTCCGTTGGCCTGCGGATAATGTGGACTTGACGTGGAATGTACAAAATCATATTCCCTGCTGAAAGCACTGAACTCTGTAGAAGCGAACTGCATACCATTATCACTCACCAGCTCCATTGGAATGCCCCAGCGGGCGAACAAGCTCTTCAGGCGAATGATAACGGCCTGACTTGTGATATCATTCAGGGGTGCAATTTCCAAATACCTGGAATAGTAGTCGATCACAACAAGAAACTTTTTCCCGTGCAGTTCACACAAATCAGCAGCTATTTTCTGCCACGGCCCCGCAGGCAGCGGAGTAGACATTAAGGGCTCCCTTCTCTGAGAAGGCCGGCGTTCCCGGCAAAAGGCACATTTAGACACGTGATTTGCAATGTCGGAGCTGATCCCAGGCCACCACACAGCTGTAGCTGCCCTTTCTCTGCACTTTGTAATGCCTAAGTGGCCATCGTGAATCCTGTTTAACATCTCCTTCCTCATGCTGACAGGAATTACAATGCGGTCTTGGAACAGCACCAACCCCTCCAGCTCCGTGAGCTGCGACCTCTCTGGCTGGTAAGCATTTAAAGACATCCAGGCTGCCCGGCTCTCGGGCCAGCCATCTTTTATGTACCTTATAACTTCTTGCAGATCTGTGTCCAAATATGTCTCTTTCTTTATCTCTTCCAGTTTCCTTGAAGAAATGGATTTAGAGGCCAGAACTGAATCAACATACACTTTCACATCCGACTCTGTGGAGGATTCTTCAGCAGCAGCCAGCGGGAGCCTGGACAGTGTATCTGCCACAACCAGTTGCTTCCCCGGCACATGCACTGCCTGAACATTGAACCTGAGCAGTCTCATTAAAAGTCTCTGGCATCTCAAGGGTGTTTTGTCAATGTCATAAGAATTGATAAGAGGGACTAGCGGTTTGTGGTCAGTTTCCAGACTAAATTTCTCCAAACCCACTAGATAACGCTGAAAGCGCTCACAGGCCCAAACTGCAGCCAGGCACTCTTTCTCAATTTGAGCGTATTTTGACTCCGCAGCCGTCAGTGTGCGGGAACAGTAGGCGATGGGCTGTAGTTTGTTGTCATTCAGCTGCAGGAGTGCAGCCCCCAACCCATAACTGCTTGCATCAGCACTAACCACAGTCTTTTTTGAAGGGTCGTAGAACCCCAGCACTGGGGCAGACCCCAGCAGGGACTTGGCATGCAGGAACGCTTTTTCTTGTGAGGGTCCCCAGACCCAGGCAACATCTTTCTTAAGCAACTCTGTGATAGGGTGTAAAACTGTAGATAAATCTGTAAGAAACTTGCCCACGTAATTTACAAGGCCCAATATCTGTCTCAGCTCATGTACATCAGAAGGGCTTTTCATCTGTTCGATAGCCCGAATTTTCTCGGGGTCCGGCTTGATGCCATCCCCGTTGATGATATGCCCAAAGTAGCATAATTCAGTTTTCCTAAAATGACATTTTTCTTTATTCAGCTTCAGCCCAGACTCTTTGATAGCCTGCAGCACACAACTCAAACGCTGATCATGCTCCTCCACTGTAGACCCATACACTAGAATGTCGTCCATGACGACTGCTGTGCCCACGTGGCCACTCAGGAGAGAACTCATTTCCCTTTGAAAGATCTCAGGAGCGGAGGATATCCCAAAGGGGAGTCTGCAGAAGCAGAACCGACCTACCGGTGTGATAAAGGTAGTCAGTTTGAGGCACTTTGGATCCAGGGGGATCTGCCAAAAGCCGCTAGAAGCGTCTAATGTGGAAAAGAACTTCGCCCCAGCCAACTTCGGGGCTATATCTTCCAATGTCGGCAGCACAAATCTCTCCCTCTTCACTGCCTCATTCAACCTTTTCAGGTCCACACAGATGCGCAACTTTCCGTTTTTCTTTGCAACTGGAACAATGGGGGCACACCAATCAGTTGCTTCAACAACCTCTTCAATAACCCCCATAGACTTCATGCGCATGAGCTCTTTCTCCACTTGAGGCATGAGCGGGAACGGAATTCTACGAGGAGTAGAAATACTGTATGGGACTGCGTCACTTTTAAGTGCTATACGGACAGGTTTGCAGTTCAGTAGGCCCAACTCGCCAAACATATCTTCAGAGATCTCATTCACTCTGGCCACGAGGCCCAAGTCACAGGCTGCTTTTCTGCTCAATAAACTGTTAACACACTGACCTCGGATCACATGCACCCACATGGTGAACTTTTTTTGTTTGTACTCACAGCTGGCAAGAAATTTCCCCACACAATCAATGCGGCCACCAGGACTATGGACATTTGTAGCAACCTTCGCCAGCTGGGGCTGTCGAGGCAGTTTCATAAATTCAGCAAAAGACATTACAGTGATATCAGCTCCTGTGTCAATCTTAAAATCAACTTTGGCTCCCATTACAGTAAAAGTAACTTTCCAATCTTCCTCTGAGCTTGTCCGTTCCACAACAGACCCCACAAAAGACACTTCCTGACCCTCCTGGTCACTGTCCACCTGCATCTCCTTAATGTATTCAGTTTTACACACCACTTCAAAATGGCCTATTCTGTTACATTTTCTGCATCTTTTATCTCTGGCCGGGCATATAGCACTCTGATCATGAGCCCGGTAGCACCGTGTGCATCGGCCATGTTGCGCCCATCCACTTCTAGGCCTTTCCAGTACTTTTGATCTACCGCTCACACTGTGCCTTTCACTAGTAATTTTTCTAGACTGTTGCACTTCATCCACAATACTCTCAGACCTCAGATCAGCACTTTGCTTTTTCACCAGTTCACTCTGGCGGGCCATCCTAATAGCCCCGTCTAACGTTAAATCAGGCTCTAACTGCAGCTTCAGGGAGACTTCAGCATCTGCAATTCCAATAACTATTCTGTCTCTGATTTGCTCTTCTTTAGCAACACCAAAGTCACAGAATTCAGCTAATTCATACAGGCTGCGCACAAATGACTCCACAGATTCTCCCACACGCTGATTACGTTTGTGAAAACAAGCTCTCTCATGAATCACATTTCTTTTGGGCACAAAGTGGGCACTGAGTTTATCCATAACTATATCAAAGTTATCTTCTTCCCCTTCTTGGAAAGTAAAAGCATTGAACACTGGCTCTACATCTTTCCCCATGGAGTATAAAAGAGAATTAACTTGTACTTCACCACTCTCCTTGTTCAGTTTGGATGCAATCCTGAAGCGCTGAAACCGCTGACGCCATGTGGGCCAAGCTGCAGGCTGAGAAAAGTCAAAAGGCTCAGGTGGGGTAAACTTTGACATCGCAATCGATCAGGAACAGAAGCGCAGTTTAGAACTTCTGACACCATGTCATGAGATGCAGGACATATGCAGGACACAGCAATGATGGTACAACTCTATTTTATTGCAGAGCATAACAATACACATCTAGTCAGGTTGATTGTACTAAACTAACTGCCACACAGACACCGGACCTAAGCCCCGCCCACATACTACTGACATCACATCCTGCTCTCATCACAACTATAATGATTCTTCAAGATCTGAGTCTTGAAGAGGGTATGCACTTGTAATTAAATGAGTTGGCCTCACTCTATATAAGGAGTCAATATTTCATAACGAAATATCCATAAGAGATCTCTGGGTAAGTCTTATTCACTTTAGATATACCCATTCACAACAATATAGTTAATAATATGTGCAATGTTTTTATAATCAGATTTCTATGAGTGAATAGCACTTTACTCATATCAGATGAGACTAAAGAATTCTTTGTATTTAGTTAATATTTCTTGATACTTTCACAACAGTATGATTTATTCAGAGAGTACAATAAAATTGCTGGATAGTATGTATTAATGCCCAATATTGTTAGTATTGGCTTACGTAATTAGAATAATCACATCAGGATACAAGGGTTAATAAAATTTAATTGAATAATAAACACCCATATACATCTAAAACAATACACACAATACATTATAATATATTTTAGAAAATTAAGAAAGGAAAAATATATATAATTTATTCAGATAGAAAATGTTAACTGGAAGATTCAGAAATGAATTAACATCAAGCCAATATCAAAATGCACAAGATTACAGATATGATTCTTAGAATAATCTATCTGACACAAGTACCCTTAGAAGGATAATCATTCTCTGAAAGCAGGCTGAATAAGTTCTATATGATAGCAATGTAAACCACCATACGGTCTTTAGCCTGTTAAAATAATCCACCCAGAGGTTCCCTTTAATCGGTCAAAATGCAAATTTAGCAATCCAATGTCACTCACAATGAGGATGCCATGAATTGGACTAAGATGGATATCAGGGGCGGGATTTAGGTGATATACACCCGCAGAAGCCGGCGTGCATCACCTTTCGAAAAAGTCATAACTCAGAAGGCGAAACATGTCAAGGGAGGGTGTTGAACTTCTTTCAACTCCTTACTAATTTTAACTTGCATTTAGATCTGACTCCAAAAATTAGCTAATACTTTTTTGATACTAATGCACTGTAAATAAGACGATCTTAATCCATTACTAAAGTATTTAAATTACTTAAACTTTTAAGTCGACCACAAGGCGGTAAATATTTAAAAATGGAATAGCTTGTAAGAGGTTGTAGTCAAAGTATTAAGACTCTTCATACTTACTTAGGCTGATAGATTGTCTCGAGCTCTCCAAAATGATAAGTCATGCTGAGGGTCTTAGTCAGGGGCAAAACTACAGGGGGCGCAGAGGCCCCAATTGTGACTGGGCCCCCAAGGGTGGGGGCCCAGCTTAAATTTTTTTTTTTTTTATTTATAAAAAACATTGACCTGACATTGCCTGCACTGATATCATGTGAGTGTGACGTGATGATTCACTAGTGTCTCTGACTACAGGGGTTAGTGTTTCTGTTTTACCCATTGGTGTTTATGTGTGTGTATATGTGTGTATGTATGTGACTGTGTATTTATGCATGTATGTGTGTGTGTATGTTTGTGGGACCAGCAAATTACAGACCTTGTTACTACATCATGGGGGGAGGGGGTAAAAAGTTTGACTATACAATACCACTATATACAGTACGGGGGGGCTGGACTATGTCACAGACCACTGTGGTCACTTCATAAAGTACTGGGGTGGGTAGGGTCAGGCCAGCCATCTCACCGGCAGATTACAGACTGTGTCACTGACTCACTATATACAGTACTGGTGGGTTAAACAGTGTCACTATATACAGTAATAGGGGGTCAGACCATCTCACAGACTGTGGGCACAAGGTACCTCCTTTTGCAGACATGTAATCTGATTCACTTTTTTTCTGTGTTAAATGTAAAAAAAAAAAAAAAAGATGTGTCAAATTCACTTTTTTTTGGGGGGGGGGCCTTCTTAGAGTCTTGCACCTGGGCCCTATGGTTTCTAGTTACGCCTCTGGTCTTAGTCACATTTATTGCCAATGATTTATATATACTACATTTATAAGTATAACCAGTAATTAGCCACTAGTACTTTGTTTGACTTAAAGGACCCCAAAACCCAATATATCCACACAGCAAGGTACAAATATAAGCGTGATAAGAAACGATTGTGGACATCAATATTTAAATACGCAAGCAGTATTATTATCTCTAAAAAGTGCCGGAATTAATACAACACTACTGAGTTTATATGCTGAGATAACCTAATCAGCAACAGCAGTGACAAAAATTATTGAGACAGCTTGCTTATAGTAATAACAATGAATGTACATTGATGAGACGGATTAAGATATCTTTGTAACCTTTTACTAAGTTACACTGTATAAAACTCTGACTGATTTTGTTACAAGTATAACTTCATTCTAAGTTCCAAGCACTATATACTAGTGTTAAAGTGATGGTAAATTTGCCTCCATAACTTTACGTATTCTGAAAGCTCTTGTCATTACTAGCATATTGATGTGCTTATTTATTTCAAAACTCAATTAAACTTCTAAAAATCAGTGTTTTTTTCAGGCTCCGTTACCTGATTCAATGCAGCCCCTGTCAGAGATTTTCTTATTGTGGTATTTGATTGGCATCTCTTTCAGCCAATAGGATCCTCACCATGCGCCACATGGATTTTACTCACAGCACGCTCCCGTGCTTGTAACTCTGCCTGGAAGTAAAACTACGCATGCGCAACTCAATACGCTATTTGCGCAACTGAATACCTGTACCCATTAGCAGCCTTACTGTTTTAGTTGTGCAAATAGCGTATTGAGTTGCGCATGCGCCGTTTTACTTCCAGACAGAGTTACAAGCACGGGAGCGTGCTGTGAGTAAAATCCATGGGGCGCATGGTGAGGCTCCTATTGGCTTAATTGGGTTTTGAAAAAAATAAGCACATCAATATGCTAGTAATGACAAGAGCTTTCAGAATATGTAAAGTTATGGTGGCAAATTTACCATCACTCCACTGATATCTTTTACAGGAAATATAAACGTAAAAATCAACAAGTTACAATAAAATATATCTTTGCCAATTGTTTTTTATGTTCGCACCAAACCACATCAACATAATAACCACAACAAATAGTGAGTGAATATAAAGAGTTCTTTATTATTTCCAACAAATATAAAAGATCATTTATTTTTTTTATATTGTGGGGTTAAAACTTTATCTATAAGAATAATCTTCCATCCTAAGGAACGATAAGTCACTATCTATAGATATTGATATTAACACATACCCACTCCAAAGGGCTAAATACGATACAAAAGTGTGGAACCTTATTGATATTTACCTAAGCCAATACTAATAATATTGGGCATTAATACATATTATCCGGCAATTTTATTGTACTCTCTGATTAAATCATACTGTTGTGAAAGTATCAAGAAACATGAACTAAATACAAAGAATTCTTTGGTCTCAACTAATATAAGTAAATTGATATTCACTCATAGAAATCTGATTATAAAAACATTGCACATATTATTAACTATATTGTTGTGAATGGGTATATCTAAAGTGAATAAGACTTACCCAGAGATCTCTTACGAATATTTAGTTACAAAATATTGACTCCATATATAGAGTGAGGCCAACACATTTAATTACAAATGCATACCCTCTTCAAGACTCAGTGAACAAATCAAATTAATCAGATATGTCAGAAATCTATTTGTGTTTTTAAACATATTTTCTGTTTTTTAATAATCTCAATAAAAGTTCAATTTTAAACACGACTGAACCACTTCCCCTGAGAAACTTGATGTTCTATAACACACTAAGAGGGGAGACAAGTGCTATTAAAGATGCATCTGTCCTGGTCAAATTCTTTTGTTTGACTCTAACTTTAACAAAGGTTATGTATGCATCAGCACTCCAGCCGTAAATGTATATTAACACTATAACCAAATAAGGCATCCCCCATTATAAGCGTAGTGCTGTTGCAACTTTGTCTTTTGTTAACCTTAAAAACTACTCCTATAATATCTATAGCATTCTCGCAAAAACTGAGAATTATCAATCTGTCAGACAGAATTCTATCTAAACACCACACAAGTGTATTGTGAAAAGGATTATCATTTTGTCCTAACTCACAGTTAGACAAATTTGAAACAATAAAAGACATACAATTATTCTTACATAAGCTACTTCTAAAAAAACATTTTTCCAACAAAGAGGCAAACGATGCCCATCAGATCTATCAGAGGATGAACTTGAATCACTCAACAACTTGGAGGCGCTATTAACAGAAAAAGATCCTGTAGAAAGACCTGATTGGCGCAAAGCATTGAAAACCAAATCCAGATTTGTACCAGCCAGCAATACAAGCCCTAACATAGATGTATTTAATCAAATTGTATGCAAAGCTATAAATGAACTAAGTACTTTTTCGAAATCCAAAAATCTATCTACACAAGAAAGACAAGCTCTCAAAGACATGGAATCCTGGGATGATTATTGGAAATGTGGATAAGGGAGGGAACGTTGTAATATGGCCTGAGGAGATGTATTTGAAGGAAGCTATTTCACAATTAAAAAATCAGCCCTGTTATAAAGAACTATGGGGGAACCCAGGCATACAATTTCAAAAACAATATACAAAACTAATTGAAGAGGCAAGGAAAAATGGCCTGATTACCAACAGAGAGAAGAAATTCCTGACCGTATTACACCTCAAAACGGCAACCTTCTACCTAATCTTAAAAGTGCATAAAAACGACAAGCAACCTCCTGGCCGCCCAATCGTCTCAGGCACTGAAAATCTAACTAAAAAAGCTAGCCAGTATATTGATTATAGACTAAGACAATTCCTAACTCAACTTCCCTCTTACGTAAGAGATACAATGGAAGTTTCACAGATGATCAAGGATATCAATATTTCTGAAGACACCTGGCTAGTCACAGCTGATGTGGAATCACTGTATACGAACATTATTCATAAAATGGGATTAAATGCCGTAAAAATTTTTCCTTGACATGTCAATAGATGAGAGCCAAGAACACAATCAATTTGTGATAGATTTATTGAAATTTGTCCTCACAAATAACTTCTTCCTTTTCAACAATAAATTTTATTTACAGACCCAAGGCACTGCCATGGGCTCTCTCTTTATGTCATGATGGGACCATTAAGCAACCTTATCTGTGTAATAACCCTGCATATTAATAAGTAGTCTCACAATCAAGACAGCTCAAGTCTAGGGCTAGCGGAGTAGTCAAGCCTGGAAAATATGGGAAACCCACAGCTCAGGTACAACAATGACAATGAACTATTCTCAGCCAATCATAGACAGACTCATTCCACAAAGTAATTTTTTTGGCTGGAGGCCATGTCAGGTTGATTAGGGGGCATGTCCTGTTGGCTGCTCTACATCCGTTTACTACTAGTTGAAGACTACTGCAAATAGTTGGGACAGTGACAGGGACAGGACCTGCAGGCTCTGTACCGCCTTACACAGCAACCAGAGACTGGTATTGCAGCAACAGCACTGACTTGCACAATATGGTGACAACAAATTCTGGGGACAGAAAGCTGCAGAAACTATCACAAAGTGTAGCTAATATTAGTGTGTCAGAGAAAGTATCAGAGAGCAGCATCAAAGCCTGATACAGAGTAAGTAAAAGACCCTGAGGGGGAGTAACAGACCCTGGGGAAAAAAACAACACCAGACCATTCACTAAGCAGAGCCTGGTAGCAAGTAATGGATGACAGAACTAGAAAGTAGCAGCAGAATATCAGACAGAGCAGGACGGTGAGGGGGGTTATACCTATGATTAAGTGCCGCAGGGCACGAAACATGTAAGGTCTCCTCCTCTACACATGTTTGCAACATGAGTGTTGTATTTTACTATTTTTTCTAATAAAGGTATTTTTACTTTTACCTTGGAGTGCCGCCTATCTTCCTTCTTCAAGTTGCTCTGGCTTGCTCAGCCTATTTTTGTGGCAGGCACCGCTCTAATACGAACATCGTTTATGGCCCCTTTGAACCCTGTTTGGATCATTCTCCCTTGCAGTGTGACATGGACTTGAGCGACGCCACCCCCTTCTGTGACAGGACCTGGAACTGCCAAACCCAGGGATACCGAGCAGCATCTCAGCCTGGTGCATGAAGAGTCTGTACTATGGACTGACCACTCCTGAGACAAAAAGTAGGAGAGTTTGGGACAGGCAGTAACCAAAGCTGGGGCAGCGAGTTAAGCTACAGCCACGTTCCACATGCTGAAGTACACATACCACCGTCATAGACTCATAGTTGATTTCAAAAGTTTGCATAAGAGAAACATTTCTCATACATCTTAGGTGGCGAGGCTCTTCACTCAGAATCTAGATGTGTGAGAAATGTTTCTCTTATTATGCAGACTTTTGAAATCTTCCAGACGGTCACCTCAAAATTCACTTGCGGTCCACTGGTAGACCGCGATCTACCTCTTACCCACCCCTGAATTAGAGAGTATATAAGCTGCAATACTGTTGGAGTTATCTATGCCCTCCAATGCAAGTGGCTATGTACCTATATAGGAATGACGACAAGAAAACTCCACGTCAGGATTATGGAGCACCTTCGGAATATTCGTAATGCTCACCAAGATTTGTCCAAAACAAAAAAGTTACGTCCGTAGCCTTACATTTTTATAGACATCACCAATCTAAAACATCAGAATTGGAATGTTATGGTGTACAAAAAATGTAATTAGGCCTAAGAGGAGGAGACCTGGAGAAAGCATTATTAAAAGCTGAGACCAGATGGATTTATTAATGGATAGTGTATATCATAAAGGCTTAAATAAACAGAATAATTACTCTCTGAATAAATCATACTGTTGTGAAAGTATCAAGAAACATGAACTAAATACAAATAATTCTTTAGTCTCAACTAATATAAGTAAAGTGCTATTCACTCATAGAAATCTGATTATAAAAACATTACACATATTATTAACTATATTGTTGTGAATGGGTATATCTAAAGTTAATAAGACTTACCCAGATATCTTTTATGAATATTTAGTTACAAAATATTGACTCCATATAAAGAGTGAGGCCAACACATTTAATTACAAGTGCATACCCTCTTCAAGACTCAGATCTTGAAGAATCATTACAGTGACCATATCGGATTAATCAGATATGTCAGAAATCTATTTGTGTTTTTAAACATATTTTCTTTTTTTTAATAATCTCAATAAAAGTTCAATTTTAAACACGACTGAATCACTACCCCTGAGAAACTTGATGTTCTATAACATGCTACGGGGTGAGAGACAAGTGCTAATAAAGATGCATATGCCCTGGTCAAATTCTTTTGTTTGGCTCTAACTTTAACAATGTATATGTACAGTATGTATCTATCTATGTATGTATATTAAGACATGTATATGTATGTATTTTTATACAATTTTTTGTTATTGTTATTGTTTGTTATTGTGTAACTGTACTGTTAACTATATTTTTTATGTGTTTTTTGCAACTTTTTATTTGAGTGTAACAGTTAACCAGAGCTCTGTGGCCCCAGTTATCATTCTAGCGTAAATCCCGATTGGGCTGACACGTTCGCATTTATTTTTAACTTGTAATACGAGTGGAATTTAGCTTGCATGCAAACTCGATATCCTTCACGTGCAAATAATAGAGCACCACTTGTAATCTAGCCCATAGTTATTTGTATGAAGTTTTATTAAAGGTACAGTGTTCTATTACACATTTTTAAACTTAACTTAAAGGGACATAAATTCTATTTTTTTTCTTTCATAATTCAGTTAGAGAATACAATATTAAACAACTTTCTAATTTATTTCTATTATTTAATTTGCATCCTTCTCTTGTTATCCTTTGCTGAAAGGTTTATCTTGGCAAGCTCAGGAGCAGCAAAGAACCTAGGTTCTAGATGCTGATTGGTGGCTGCATATATACCAACTGTCATTGGCTCACCCATGTGTTCCGTTCAACAAATGATACCAAGAGATTGAAACAAATTAGATAATAGAAGTAAATTAGAAAGTTGTTTTAAATTGTATTCTCCATATGAATCATGAAAGAAAAAAGTTTCATGTCCCTTTAAGTCTCATATGCATAGTCTCTTGCTCAGATTTTTTTTTCCACACAGCAGTGTGCTATAGAGCTTATCAGAGGCTGCCTACAGTCTAAAATATCTAGCAAGATGCATCTTGGTGGGATGCCTGGAGATATATTGTATGAGAGCAGAAATATACAAGCAAACAAATAAATACAAATAATAATACCACTACTAATAATAATAATAGTAGTAGTAAAAACATTACAAATAATGGGCTAAAAATGCAAGTGATGTAGAGTGTTAAAGGGACAGTCTACACTAAAATTGTTATTGTTTAAAAAGATAGATAATGGGGACGATTTATCTTGGCCTGTATCGGGCGGTATACCCCTGTTTCCGCACGAGCCTTCAGACTTGCCGGAGACAGGAGTTAAGAAGCAGCAGTCTTAAGACCGCTGCTCCTTAACTCGTCCGCCTGCTCTAAGCGGCGGACAGCAATCTGCCCGATCGTATACGATCGGTTTGACACCCCCTGCTAGCGAATCTGCAGGGGGCAGCATTTCCCAAGCAGTTCACCAGAACTGCTTGTGCAATGATGAATGCGTATGCTGTATGCTGTCGGCTACAGGGGATCATGTCTGCCAGACACATGATAAATCGGCCCCAAAGCCTTTACTTCCGATTCCACAGCTTTGCACAACCAACATTGTTATATTAATATACTTTATAACATTCAAACCTCTACATTTCTGCCTGTTTCTAACATGCTTTTCACAACAGGAGACTGTTAGTTAATGTGGGCCATATAGATAACATAGTGTTCATGCCTGGGGAGTTATTTAAGAGACAGCACAACACAGCACTAATTGTCTAAAATGCAAGTCAATAAATAATAAATAAAAAGTCATGTGATCAGGGGGTGTCAGAAGATTATAAGATGCAAGGTAATCACAGAGGTAAAACGTACGTATTAATATAACCGTGTTGGTTATGCAAAACTAGGGAATAGGTAATAAAGGGATTATCTATCTTTTAAAATAATAAAAATTCTGTTGTAGACTGTCCCTTTAACATCATTGCAGCAAAATCTTTACCACTTGCCTTTTTGTGCTCATATTACAAGACCGTGATCAATAAATATTGTTCATACAAAAATTCTGTTCAAGTAGTGGTTTTGGTTAAGTTCTTTGCTATACATCTTCCATATTTTTAAAAGCATAATAGCAAGGAATAACAGATATCACCTGTTACAAAAGCTGTATAGTGCTTTGGATTGCACACAAGCGTAACACATAACCAACAACTTTCAATACCCAATCCTGCATTATTGTTTTCACTATGCCGAGCATAAAATAACAAATCCGACCTACACAGACATTACCTATTGTACGCTACTTGTAATCAGGCCATTAGTTTGCGAAAACAAAATAGGCAAAAGTTTTTTTACTGAACTCATGGTCATGAAGATAAGTTCAGTAATGTAGGTGCACGAACTTTGAAACAAACTGTTTAGAGTTAGGGGCCCATTTATCAAGCTCATATGGAGCTTGAAGGGCCGTGCTTCTGGCGAGCCTTCAGACTCGCCAGAAACACCAGTTATGAAGCAGCGGTCTAAAGAACGCTGCTCTATAAACTCTCCACCTGCTCTGAGGAGGCGGACAGAGATTGCATGAAATCAATCAGATCGTATTTGACACCCCCTGCTAGTGGCCGATTGGCCGTGAATCTGCAAGGGGCATCGTTGCACCAGCAGTTTATAAGAGCTGCTGGTGCAATGCTGAATGCCGAGAGTGTATTGCTTTCCGCATTCAGCGATGTCTGTCGGACATGATCTGCTGATCGGATCATGTCGGACAGACATTTCATAAATAGGTCCCATAGCGTGCATGGAGACACTATAAAAACCTTGTCATGATGGCACCATCTTATTTAAAGGTCTCTTAGGAAGATACAATGTTGCAATGATAAAAATCCATAGAAACCCATAGTCGCCATCTTGTTTTCAGATCATCCCTAAAAAGAAACGGTGCTTTAAAAAATAATAGAAAGAAATACTGTAAAAAATAATACTTTATTAGTTGCAAAGATGTCCAAATTACGCTTTCAAGGATTTATCAAGTGCCTTTAGGTGTCAATAAAAGGCCTCAGATAGTATACTATGATCGAGGCTTAACTTAGATAGTTACTTTAACAACCTCATGTTCTACACAGCCTTATTCATACACACTTGCATTGCCTGTTTTCGTCTGTTCCTAATTGTCCTAAGCAGTAAAAAATTATAAAGTGGAAATCTAGGTTTCAACATGATGGTGCACGTTAATTTATTAAAACTAAAGTACTTATAGAAACTAAACAGTTGTATCTTCAATATTTAAATAGCTAATATAATTTATATATGAACCAGTGCTCCTTTATTATATAAAAAAAGAAAATCAAACAAGAATATGAAAAAAGAAAATATTTTGCTAAAAAACAACGAATAACTTACTTGTTTACTTCATAAACAAGCACTTAGAAATTCTCAGTGTAGCCACTATATGCAGCTAGATAGCAGAGATATTTTATTGCATGTCTTAAGTTCTACTATCACATGATGTATGCACCAAAAGTCCTCTGCATGGGCAATAAACTTAGTGCAGCTATAATAGGTTTCTCCTAGCAATAATTAAAAGGAAAAGCTGCTCCTTTGCCTTCCTGTAAAGACCACAGTCCATTTGTGGAACACTGACAGGAAGTAGTGGGCCCTTCACAAATGAAGTAAAAATAAAAGAATTAAAAGGTAAAATCATTTTTAAAATGATGACTAATACATATTGAATAAAATAATGGGCGTGGGGAAAGGGGGACAAGAAGGGATTAACTAGCACTCATTTCTATTATAGAGAGTATTGATGCAGATAAAGCTCTGCTAGAAAGAGTAATGATGCAGATATGACTCTGCTAGTAATTAGGATGAGAAGTTTATAAAAAAAACTAATTTATTAACAATTATTAAAAAAAAAGGATGTAATAAATATTACTATAAGAAAGGAAGGAAAAACCTAGTCCTCTAAATAAAGCCAATTCCAGACTATGGGTATGGAGAACAGGACACACAGTCCAACCACCCCCCTGTATTCCTGGTTGATAACTGGATACGTCGGTTTCAGGTGCCAGGGGTGGTTGGGGCTACGCTCCTTACAAACCAGTGACTCATAAGAAAGGAAAAGTGCTTCTAAAATACACAAAATATACAAAAACATTTCGGCCGTAACAGTGCGGCCTTTCTCAATGTGAAACAATATTGACAAGCCGAGTGCCGCTATTGACACACCTTAAATACCCAATGTAGTTGCGCAGGAACCAATCATCCTTTGAGAGAGCTACACACCCCCTTCTGGACGAATCCCCGTATATATATGTCATGGGGTTGAGTCTCCAAAAGGATATTCTGATTGGTTACAAGAAATACAATCCAATCCATATTATCTCGGAATGGAATTAAAGGGACAGTAAACAAAAAAATAATGTTATATAATTCTGCACATAGTGCAGAATTATATAACATTATTTTAGTGCTATCGTTATTAAACCTTTTTTTCCCTTTGAATTTTTTTAAAATATACCCGTTTTACAGACCCGCTCTCTGTTTTTTTTACACAGCGCATCGGGCCAGCTGTATAGTCACAGCCCGGCCCGACCGCGCCATAACATTAAGTGCAGCTCGCTCCTGCTCTGTCTGACAGCAGGAGCGAGTTGCACTTAATGTTATGGTGCATCGGGCCAGCTGTATAGTCACAGCCCGGCCTGACCGCGCCATAACATTAAGTGCAGCTCGCTCCTGATCTGTCTGACAGCAGGAGCGAGCTGCACTTAATGTTATGGAGTGGTCGGGCCGGGCTGTGACTATACAGCTGGCCCGATGCGCTGTGTAAAAAAAACAGACCCGCTCAACAGAGAGCAGAGAGCGGGTCTGTAAAACGGGTATATTTTAAAAAAATTCAAAGAGAAAAAAAAAGGTTTAATAACTATAGCACTAAAATAATGTTATATAATTCTGCACTATGTGCAGAATTATATAACATTATTTTTTAGGTTTACTGACACTTTAAGTAAACAAATAGCGGTATTATAATATAATGTAAATTGCGGCATAATTCTACTTAAAAGTGCACCTGATTGACGATCCAATGCCACTATTATAATTCGATTATTTCACGGGTGATTTGCATTTACATATAAACTTAATAATATGTTACAACAAACTCCGATGCAAAGTGACTAATATGTGGATACAACTATTAAAAAATAATAGTAGTCCTCAAGTGTACAAGGTTATAACTATTAAGAATACTGCCATTTATAGATGGTGAGACTAAATCCCCACCATAAGATAGGGATTCAAGTCCTAATGTCTCATTCTATTGTGGCAACCATGTCAGATAAAATACAACGATTTGCCCACATCTAGCAATTTGTCCATTAGCAAAGTAAAATTGTGTATGCAGTTTTCATATGTTCGAATGCTCAGTGAGTATTTCTTGAAATATTTGCTATAAAAGATATGATGTAACATATAATCAACACTGATGGGTCAGCATAATGCATATCCTCCTAATGTGTAGTGTTGGATCTCATTATGGTCCATATGATGTGTGAACAACACAAGTCACTTAGTGGAGTAGCATATATTACTGTGTATGCTGAATAGATTCACTTACAAATTTAATATGTCCAGAGTATATCACTAGTATGTACTTCGAAAGAAAAACCGTATATATGCACATGTGAATGACTTATAAACTTGACTGTGTCTGGGTGCACATTTAAGTCGAAAAGTGGTGAGACTAAATATGAAAGGTTTACTAATGCTGTATATCAGAGTTATTAAAACCAGCATGTAGTCTATGATAATCTTACAAAAACACCCAAAAATTATTATTCTCATTCATGCCATTTGGCATGACAGAGTTCAAATTGAAAATCCACCTTGCTTCTCTTTTTAATAAAGCTTGTTCCACACCCTCTCCTCTGATTCCCGTATGTAGAGTTTCCAAGAACCAGCATTTAAAGGCACTAGTTTTGCCACCATGATGCTGTAGGAAATCTTATGCAACACTGGTCATAGCTGCAAGATATACAATATATTACATTAGAAGTTTTACATGTAATGTGATTAGATATAATCCATTTATTATGGAATCTATCCACCATAGTTTTCTTCTTTATCATATATGTGCATACCGTACTTTGCAATTGCCGCAGGCTATTGAGCCTTTATACAGGGGTGGCTTCTTACCATTTCTATCAAAGTGACTTGTCAAACAATCACTGAGGTTGCTGGCTCTCCTATAAGTAAATTGGGGTTTATTAGGGATAATAGACTGGAGTTGTTCATCAGCTTGTAAGATGTGCCAATGTTTTTGTAAAATATTGGATACTTGGTTACTGTGGTTGGTGAATGTGGAAATAAACCTGAGGGGATTGGAATGTTCAATAATTTTGGGTGTTAAGAGCTCCTGTCCAATTTTAAATAAACCAATAAAGGTTATATATTAACTTCTATCACCTATTCATATCTCCCATCTTGATGGTATAATTACGGTTATTTATTGGGAGAGTTAAGTGCTATACATATGCATACTTCTGTTCAACTTCTATGTTGATTTTGTCCTCCTGTCTATTTCTGTTTAAGGCATTATGATAGGCTCTTTTGAGAGATTTTTTGGAATAGCCCCTCAGAAGGAGTCTGTCTCTCAGTTCCCTTGCCGCTTTTTTGAAAGACTCTAAAGATGAGCTATTTATATGTATCCTTAGGTACTCACCTATTGGCAAGCTTTTAATAGTATTAGGATGGTGATGACTATCTGCACTTAAGATATTGTTGGTGGCTGTAGGTTTCCTGTACGTCTCTGTTTCCAGACAGTCATTGACTTTTTTAATCGTTAAGTCAAGAAATTCAACCTGTAAGTCATCAGTAGTCATTGTCAGATAGAAGCCAAAAGGATTCATATTTAACTGAATAATAAATTAATTTAACAGTTCTTTAGAACCCTCCCACACAAAGAAAATAACATCTATATACCTGGACCAGTGGGTAATGTGTTTGGTGTACTGTTTAAAGGTTTCATGAAACACTACAGTCTCCTCCCACCAGTTCAGATATATATTGGCATATGTCGGGGCAGAAGAAGTCCCCATAGCTGTCCCACATGTTTGCAGATAGAATTTGAATTTGAAATGTAAAGTAGTTATGTCCCAGCACAAATTCTAATAAGTTCATAATAAACTGTTTGGATTCAATGGATATAGATTCATTCTTCTGCAGAAAATAGGAAACTGCTTTACATCCCCATTGTCTCTCAATGCTAGTATATAGAGATTCAACATCACATGTGACTAATGATGAATTGGGGGTAATGGTAAGCCTATCTATCTTATTTAGAACATGCATAGTGTCTCTAGTGTGTGAGGGTAAAGAGTCTACAATAAAGCGTAGTCTTGCATCAATGTATTTGCTCGCTTTTTCTGTCAGGGAACCAATGCCTGATACAATCGGCCTCCCTGGTGGACAAGCTAAATTCTTGTGGATTTTTGGTAACAAATACAGTGTTGACACTTTGGGTTGTTTGACTTCTAGGAATTTGAGTTCCTTCTTATGAATTATGCCGTCAGAAGCTGCCGAATTAATTAAGGTGTTGTACTGTTTCTATAAGGGATACATAAAGCTTACCACAAACCAAAATGAAAAAGGGACAGAAGATATTGGTCAGGGACTGCATCTCTGCAACTTTTATTTGTTTGCATCTCCCTGGCTGGGAAATTTGGCATTTCACAATTTGTTAAATAAATGATATTGTATCATTACTGGAAAATATGAACTAGTATATGAAGCAAATAACATCTGTAAATAATATATACAAGAGCAGGAGCAAATAAAGTATAATGTTGCTCATCAAAATTAATTTATTGAAAAAAACATTTTGGAAGGCAAGTTAAAGGACCAGTCAATACAGTAGATTTGCATAATTAACAAATGTAAGATAACAAGACAATGCAATAGCACTTATTCTGAACTTCAAATGAGTAGTAGATTTTTTTTCTGACAATTTTAAGTTATGCCTTTTTCCACTCCCCCTGTACCATGTGACAGCCATCAGCCAATCACAAATGCATACACGTACCATGTGACAGCCATCAGCCATTCACAAATGCATACACGTACCATGTGACAGCCATCAGCCATTCACAAATGCATACACACTTATTCTTGCACATGCTCAGTAGAAGCTGGTGACTGAAAAAGTTTAAATATAAAAAGACTGTGCACATTTAGTTAATGGAAGTAAATTGGAAAGTTGTTTAAAATGGCATGCTCTATCTGAATAATGAAAGTTTAATTTTGATTGAGTGTCCCTTTAACTAGCAGATTGCTATATCCTAAGGCTGATGTCTCACCCTCAATAGACTTTTTTTTTTTTTTTAAATGACAAATCTCAGATATTCTCTTCTTACAACGGACATTTTTGGTCCCACCCAATCACATTATAATATTTCTTTTCCAACCCGTTTGTTAAAAAAAATTATAATAGACCTCCTACCAAGAAAACAATGTGGTTTGTGAAAACATTATAACACTTTTTTTTTTAAATGATCATTTTATTACAAGAAAGGCAGACAATAAATTTCACTTCAGAGTAGGCATGCATGTGAAGAACAAATACAGGCCAAACTGCTGAAAGCACAATAGAAAGGAACCAGACATGGGAAGAGAAAAAAAATCCAGGATTTATAAAATTAAGCATCTGAATAGAAAAAAAAGGAAGAAAGAGTGAAAACAGAACAGGATATAAACGTTTGAGTAAAAATCTCATATCTGCTTCAACTGCAAAATTGTATGTAGGAACAAGAGAAAACAAGGTGATTCAAAAGGTATATGTTAAAGGAATAGGAAAGTCTAAATTAAACTTGCATGATTCAGATAGAGAATGTTATTTTAAGACACTTTTAAATTCACTTCTATTTTGTCTCTTGTGATTGACTTACTAGATGTATTCAGCTAGCTGCCAGTAGTGTAATTCTGTTCCTTCAGCAATGAAAAAGATAATGACGCAAATTTTATAATAGAAGCAAATTGGAAAGTTGTTTAAAATTGTATGTTCTATCTGAATCATGAAATAAAATTTGGGGGTTTCATGACCCTTTAAGTCTGTCTTTTTCTGCAATTCCCTTGTATTATTTTGGTCTTGGCCACACTCATTTAATAATGACATTAGTTGCCCCTAGCTTCATATCACAGACACGACTAAGAGCCTATAGCAGGCTTGGAACATTGTCCTTATTTGTATTATGGGCCAATATGCAGTTATTCAATAAGGATCCAGTCTTAACAAAGATAAGAGGCTGGAAAATTGTTTATTGCATACCCTGAGTGAAGACTGATTGACCACGTCAAGCTACACCTGTGGCCAATCATGGTATTTGTACTCAAGACAAAACCCTTGCTAATACACAGATTCACAGAAAGTGCTAGTGAAATATGTTGTAACAAAGTCATATTATTTCATTACTATGATGAATTACTAATGATGTTGCCATTGATAATATGCAAAACCCAAAGCCGGCACAGAGCTTAACTGATGCATTTCACATATTTTATGCACATAAATAGTGAGATGACTAACTTAACAAACCCTGAGTGAGAACTATCACACGTTTACCACAAAGTGATATAAACAGATTGGGTATAAAAGTTCTAATCAAACAGAGTGGCTAAATAATAATGGTTTGTCTTTGAAACACCCATTTCAGCTTTTATCTCACTGGTCAATTTCAATTACAACCATTCATTATTTATTGATGTAGTTGTGAAAAAACAATTGAACCAATCTGGGTGAGAAAGTGGATGGTCTTATTAAAATTAGGGAAAAGTTTAGTCATGTGTTCACTATAATATATAGATTACAAAATAATATGCCGGAAATCATCATAATAGTACAGCCTCATACTATTTTAGCAAACTTTAGACTTTATCATTAGGAAAGCAGCGCCTTCTATATGCAGTCACATGACAACTTCATAGTGTACGTAGCCACTTGCTGATTAGTATGGTATTGTGCCAAAGCTTCATTGATAGCATTGGGCACACATGTTGCCAATCTCAGAACTAAAAAGGGCTATCGCAATCATATCCAACTTTCCACTAAAGTTAAAGGGACACTGAACCCAAATTTTTTCTTTCGTTATTCAGATACAGCATGCAATTTTAAGAAACTTTCTAATTTATTCCTGTTATCAAATTTTCTTCATTCTCTTGGTATCTTTATTTGAAAAGCAAGAATGTAAGTTTAGATGTCGGCCCATTTTTGGTGAACAACCTGGGTTGTTCTTGCTGATTGGTGGATAAATTTACCCACCAATAAACCAGCCCTGTCCAGTTGATCTGAACCAAAAATTGTATGGCTCTTTAGCTTAGATGCCTTCTTTTTCAAATAAAGATAGCAAGAGAACGAAGAAAAATTGATAATAGGAGTAAATTAGAAAGTTGCTTAAAATTGCATGCTCTATCTGAATCACGAAAGAAAAACATTGGGTTCTGTGTCCCTTTAATTAAAAATCCTTGAAATGTTACAAGAAGGGCAAAGCCAACTTATAAAAATAATTGGCGTGTTATGCATTAATAGCTGTTTGCTGTTTATTGGAAAATCCCTGTTAAAAAGTTTAGTCAAACAGAGTTCAGCTAATTGTTCTTAGAAGTTTCATTTTTTGGATCAATAATGCTACATAATGCAAAGATATACAATCTAGTTCTATTCTTTTGTCTTTGCGCAGTATAAAAAACGTCAGCCTTTTACAACTGATTAACTAGCAAGCACTGTAGAGGTCAAGACCCAATCAAAGCATTTACATGATGTTTTTGCACGGAAATTTACAAACGTTGGGATGGATCACAATCTTTTATCTCATTACAAGGTCCCTTTTAATGATCTATGGTTTATTTAGCATTAACTTGTTGATTTGATTTTAATTAAGTACAAAGAGCAAGAATAAAATATAATTTTTAGATTGATTTTTTACTTTTCTTACAGAGCATGCACATTTCTTGTGCACTATAAAGCAGCGGCGTTTGCAACAATGTTTGTAACAATAGTATACATTGTTACAAACACTGGAGCCATATAGACATGTGCAATGCTTCTGGGACTAATCTAAGCCATGGAAAGGAGATACGTTTAAAGGGATAGTCATATAGGGCATGCAATTTTAAGCAACTCCCATTATAATTTCTTCTTAGGACTCTTGCTATCTTTATTTGAAAAAGCAGGAATGTAAGCTTGGGAGCCAGCCTATTTCTTCTGTTAAGTGTGATCAGTCCACGGGTCATCATTACTTGTGGGATATTAACTGCTCCCCTACAGGAAGTGCAAGAGGATTCACCCAGCAGAGTTGCTATATAGCTCCTCCCCTCTACGTCACCTCCAGTCATTCTCTTGCACCCAACGACTAGATAGGATGTGTGAGAGGACTATGGTGATATATTTAGTTTTTATATCTTCAATCAAAAGTTTGTTATTTTATAATAGCACCGGAGTGTGTTATTCCTTCTCTGGTAGAATTTGAAGAAGAATCTACCTGAGTTTTTCTATGATTTTAGCCGGAGTAGTTAAGATCATATTGCTGTTTCTCGGCCATCTGAGGAGAGGTAAACTTCAGATCAGGGGACAGCAGGCAGATTAATCTGCAAAGAGGTATATAGCAGTTTATTATTTTCTGACATGGAATTGATGAGAAAATCCTGCCATACCGTTATAATGTAAACTCAGCCTTGAATGCAGTAGATGTAGCTGATATCAGGCTGTCATGTATGTATATTTTACACTTCAGTTTTCTGGGAAATGGTACTTCTCTGGCTTTTAAACTGTATACATAGACTTAACCTATTTTGCAGGGACTTGCAATAGGTTTTAAATGACAATTAATTATTGAGGTAAAACGTTTTTTTGCTGGCATGTAAAAACGTTTTTTTCTCTGAGGTACTGGGTGAAAAAATGTTTTGGGCACTTTTTTTCCACTTGGCAATAGTTTTGATTTAAATTAGAGCAGTTCACTGATCCCTCTCACTGTTATGTGTGTGGGGGAGGGGCCATTTTGGTGCTTTCACGATGCATCTGGGCGGCCATTACAAATCACATTACAAGATATGGCTACTGTTATGACTGAAGTTTTGGCTAAACTACCAGAACTAAGAGGTAAACGTGATCACTCTGGGATGAGAACAGAGTGCGCTGATAATGCAAGGGCCATGTCTGATACTGCGTCACAGTTTGCAGAACGTGAAGACGGAGAGCTTCATTCTGTGGGTGACGGTTCTGATCCAAATAAACTGGACTCAGACATTTCAAATTTTAAATTTAAGCTTGAGAACCTCCGTGTGTTACTAGGGGAGGTATTAGCGGCTCTGAATGATTGTAACACAGTTGCAATCCCAGAAAAAATGTGTAGGTTGGATAAATATTTTGCGGTACCGACGAGTACTGACGTTTTTCCTATACCTAAGAGACTTACTGACATTGTTACTAAGGAGTGGGATAGACCCGGTGTGCCTTTCTCACCCCCTCCTATATTCAGAAAAATGTTTCCAATAGACGCCGCCACACGGGACTTATGGCAAATGGTCCCTAAGGTGGAGGGAGCAGTTTCTACTTTAGCTAAGCGTACCACTATCCCAGTGGAGGATAGCTGTGCTTTTTCAGATCCAATGGATAAAAAATTAGAGGGTTACCTTAAGAAAATGTTTGTTCAACAAGGGTTTATATTGCAACCTCTTGCATGTATTGCGCCTGTCACGGCTGCAGCAGCATTTTGGTTTGAGTCTCTGGAAGAGACACTTCAATCATCCACACTAGATGACATCACACACAAACTTAAATTCCTTAAGTTAGCTAATTCATTTATTTCAGATGCCGTAGTACATTTAACTAAACTTGCGGCTAAAAATTCAGGATTCGCCATTCAGGCACGCAGAGCTCTGTGGCTAAAATCCTGGTCAGCTGATGTTACGTCTAAATCTAAATTGCTTAATATTCCTTTCAAAGGGCAGACCTTATTCGGGCCCGGCTTGAAAGAGATTATTGATGACATTACAGGAGGTAAAGGTCATGCCCTGCCTCAGGACAAGGCCAAAGCCAAGGCTAGACAGTCCAATTTTCGTTCCTTTCGTAATTTCAAAGCAGGAGCAGCATCAACTTCCTCTGCACCAAAACAGGAAGGAGCTGTTGCTCGCTACAGACAAGGCTGGAAACCTAACCAGTCCTGGAACAGGGGCAAACAGGCCAGAAAACCTGCTGCTGCCCCTAAGACAGCATGAATTGAGGGCCCCCGATCCGGGACCGGATCTAGTGGGGGGCAGACTTTCCCTCTTCGCCCAGGCTTGGGCAAGAGATGTTCAGTATCCCTGGGCGTTAGAGATCATATCTCAGGGATACCTTCTGGACTTCAAATCCTCTCCCCCAAGAGGGAGATTTCATCTGTCAAGGTTGTCAACAAACCTAACAAAGAAGGAAGTGTTTCTACGCTGCGTACAAGATCTTTTATTAATGGGAGTGATCCATCCAGTTCCGCGGTTGGAACAAGGACAAGGGTTTTACTCAAATCTGTTTGTAGTTCCCAAAAAGAGGGAACCTTCAGGCCAATCTTGGATTTAAAGATCCTAAACAAATTCCTAAGAGTTCCATCGTTCAAGATGGAAACTATTCGAACAATTTTGCCCATGATCCAAGAGGGTCAGTACTTGACCACAGTGGATTTAAAGGATGCTTACCTTCACATACCGATTCACAGAAGTCATTACCGGTATCTAAGGTTTGCCTTTTTAGACAGGCATTACCAGTTTGTAGCTCTTCCATTCGGACTGGCTACGGCTCCAAGAATCTTCACAAAGGTTCTGGGCACTCTTCTGGCGGTACTAAGACCGCGAGGAATTTCAGTAGCTCCGTACTTAGACGACATACTGATACAAGCTTCAAGCTTTCAAACTGCCAAATCTCATACAGAGATAGTACTGGCATTTCTATGGTCGCATGGATGGAAAGTGAACGAAGAGAAAAGTTCTCTCTTTCCACTCACAAGAGTTCCCTTCCTGGGGACTCTGATAGACACTTTTGCTTCCTCGGAGGCTATTTTTGGGAGAAAGGTTCTTCAGGCAGTGGTTCCTTCTGTATAAAGAGCCTGCCTATCCCTCCCGTCATCCGTGTACTTTTGCTTTGGTATTGGTATCCCACAAGTAATGATGACCCGTGGACTGATCACACTTAACAGAAGAAAACATAATTTATGCTTACCTGATAAATTCCTTTCTTCTGTAGTGTGATCAGTCCACGGCCCGCCCTGTTTTTTAAGGCAGGTAAATATTTTTTAAATTATACTCCAGTCACCACTACACCCTTGGCTTCTCCTTTCTCGTTGGTCCTTGGTCGAATGACTGGAGGTGACGTAGAGGGGAGGAGCTATATAGCAACTCTGCTGGGTGAATCCTCTTGCACTTCCTGTAGGGGAGCAGTTAATATCCCACAAGTAATGATGACCCGTGGACTGATCACACTACAGAAGAAAGGAATTTATCAGGTAAGCATAAATTATGTTTTTTCGTTCAGCACCTGTGTAGCGCGTGCTGATTGGTGTCTAAATGTAGCCACCAATCTGCAAGCGCTACTCAGGTGCTAACCCAAATATGAGCTGACTCCTATGCTTACATTCTTGCTTTTCAAATAAAGATACCAAGAGAACAAAGAAAAAATAATAATAGGAGTAAATTAGAAAGTTGCTTAAAAACATAAATTATTACTTACATGATCATTTTATTTCCATCGAGGGGAGGAGAGTCCACGGTTTCATTCATTACTTGTGGGAAATAAGAACATGGCCACCAGGAGGCAAAGACACCCCAGACAAATGCTTAAATACCTCCCGAATTTCCCTCATCCCCCAGTCATTCTGCCAAGGGAACAAGGAACAGTAGGATAAATATCAGGGTATAAATGGTGCCAGAAGATCAAAAACTAAATTTATGTCGGCCCACCGGAGCAATGGGCGGGAGCCGTGGACTCTCCTCCCCTTGATGGAAATAAAACTATCAAGTAAGCATAATTTATGTTTTCCATCTAAAGGGGAGGAGAGTCCACAACTTCATTCATTATTGTGGGAACAAATACCCAAGCTCTAGAGGACACTGAATGAAAAACAGGAGGGCAAAAAAATGCGGACTCTAATCTGAGGGCACCACAGCCTGTAAAACCTTTCTCTCCAAAAACTGCTTTCGCCAAAACAAAAACGTCAAATTTGTAAAACTTTGTAAAGGTATGTAAGGAGGACCAGGTAGCCGCCTTACAAATTTGCTCCATAGAGGCCTCATTCTTAAAGCCCCAAGAAGAAGCCATAGCTCTAGTCAAATGAGCCGTGATCCTTTGAGGAGTCTTATGTCCCACTGTCTCATAGGCTAAGCGAATCATGCTCCTCAACCAAAAGGAAAAAGAAATAGAAGAGGCTTTCTGCCCCTTGCGCTTCCCTGCATACACCACAAAAAGATATGTAGATTGTCTGAATTCCTTTGTAGCCTGAAGATAAAACTTCAAGGCTCGAACCACGTCCAAACTATAAAGTAACCTCTCCTTAGGAGAAGAGGGGTTAGGACACAAAGAAGGAACTATTATTTCCTGATTGATGTTATGGTTAGACACAACTTTAGGAAGAAATCCCAAACAAGTGCGCAGAACAGCCTTATCAGCGTGTAAGACCAAATAAGGAGGCTCAAATTGCAAGACCGCCTACTCAGAGACTCTGCGAGCCGATGAAATAGCCAACAGAAAGAGAACCTTCCATGAAAGAATCTTAATATCAATAGAGTGCATAGGTTCAAACGGAACCCTCTGCAATACCCTCAGAACCAAGTTCAAGCCCCAGGGAGGAGCACACTGTCTAACAACAGGCCTGATTCTAGACAGAGCCTGAACAAAGGACTGAATATGAAGAAGCTCAGCAAGCCTCTTGTGCAACAAAACAGATAATGCCAAAATCTGTCGCTTCAAGGAACTTTAGTCAAGTCCCATTTCCAAACCATCCTGGAGAAAGGACAGAATCCTGGATAACTTAACCTTTTGCCAAGGAAATCCATGCTTCTCAAGCCAGGACAAGTATGTCCTCCACACCTTATAATAGATGCAATGAGTGACTGGCTTCCTAGCCTGAACGAGTGTATCAATATCTCTCTCAGAAAACCCTCCCTTGGCCAAGACTAAGCGTTCAATCCCCACGCAGTCAGCCTCAGAGAATCTAGATTTTGATGTTGAAAAGGGACTCTGTACCAACAGGGTAACCTCCATGGAGGAGAAGATGACATCCCCACCAGATCTGCAAACCACGTCTTCCGCGGCCATGATGGAGCAATCAGAATAGCCGAAGCTTGCTCCTGCTTGATATGGGCCACTACACGAGGTAGAAGTGGCAACGGTGGAAATATGTAAACTAGGTTGAAGCCTCAAGGCACCGCTAAGGCATCTGTCAGCTCTGCCTGGGGATCCCTGGACCGCGATCCCTACCTGGGTAGCTTGCAATTGAGTCTGGACGCCATGAGGTCTATCTCCGGAGTCCCCCATCTCTGACAAAAATTCCAACAAACACCTCGGAATGGAGAGACCTCCTCCAAAGAGTCGGAGTCGTCCTCATCAGCTGATAATCTTTCTGAAATATCCATTGGCGTAGATGACCCCTGGGTCGGATCGCCATATTTTACCTTATGCTTGCGCTTGGCAGAACTTGGTAAGGCACTAATCACCTTAGAGACCGCATTTTGCAGTTGATCCGCAAAATCTGACGGCCAATGGATGTCTCCTGTAGGAAAAATAGTCATGCCATGGGGCTGCATGTGTACTCGGAGATTAATGTAGGGAACGCACCTCACGGGACGGGAAACCCTCAGAGGTGGACGGCTCAGTAGTACTAGACATCCTTTTCTTTCTAGATGTTGTGACTTTATCAAGGAATGTTGAACATAGTTGAGCAGGCGGATCTACTGGAACCTCCTCACAATAAACACAATTATTAGACTTAGTTAAAGAGGGAGTACCCTCTAACGCATCAGAGTCCTCCATAGCTTACGGCTTTAATATGGACTAGTTATAAATATAAAAAATGGCACCTTTATAACATTCAATGGCCGGGGCACTCACCCCCTCCTATGACCCGGACCACAGAAACCGTTAAGTCTCCTGCACTGCCGGTCAAGCAAGGAAGTCAAGTAGGCCACACCTGATTAGAAGGAATGCCTCTCAGTTCCACCCCTGCACTAGGGAGAAAACATGCTAAATCTGCCGTGCAAATACTCCCGGAATGAAACTAAATTCCACCCATTGCCAGAGCCTCATCTCACACATGTCGCAGCAATGACACAATAAACAATATTATGTATAAACCCCCCCTGTTCAATAATCCCCCAACCAGTGATATTAACCCTTGATTCTATAAAGATTAAAGGTATCACACTGTGACCCTGTCTTCTGCGTTATCATTATGTGTATAAAAAAATGAAACGATCTTACCAGAATCTATGCTGTGGAACAGGAACACGGCCTCTCAAGTGTGACAGTGTAGTAGCATAGCTCCTGACATGGACTTGAGTGTAGAAAGCAGGCGGCGAAACTCATCAACGCTGATTGCTTATGGAACTGTTAAAATGAGTCAGGATGGTTTCGCAGAAAGACTCTCCCTGCATCTCCGGACTCTAACTTTCACCCAATCTGTCACTGAGAGGCTGACAGGACTACTTAAAACTCCAGTCCCATTCCGAAGAGTACTACCCTCCATAAGAGACTACTCCGAATCTTCTGACACTTCTCTGCCAACCTCCTGTGACGAAAGGCAAAGAATGACTGGGGGATGAGGGAAGTGGGGGAGTTATTTAAGCCTTTGGCTGGGGTGTCTTTGCCTCCTCCTGGTGGCTAGGTTCTTATTTCCCACAAGTAATGAATGAAGCCGTGGACTCTCCTCTCCTTTAGATGGAAATTGCATGCTGTATCTGAATCATTAAAGTTTGATTTTGACTAAACTATTCCTCTAATTAAGGAATAACAAAGATGAGAAAGAAGTACATTTGACTACAGAAGTAAATTACAAAGTTGTTGTTGTTTTTTTATTTAAATAGAACACACTATCTCAATCATAAAACTTAATTTTAACTACCATGTGTTTTTTTTAATTCTTTATAATTGTATTTTGTTACATTCTCCATAAAGAGGTCAAAAAGCAAACTTTGTAACCTGCAAATGCTGCAAATCAAATAACTTGTTTATACAATTTGCAGCATTTTTAAAACCTAGGTTACAGATTTTGCTTTTTGGCTTTAGGGAGCATGGGGAAAACACAAAGCAGTTACATCTTCTCACAGCAAAGTGGTTAATGATAGTTGGATGACAATTACTAAAAAAATAAATATTGGCATAAAAGACATATTTTCTGAGTTTGTCTATGGCTTAATAAAGATGGCTCTCAGAATTTATCATGGCAAGCAACCAACAATTTACATAAACCTCAACAGAATATAAACAGATGATATCTGTTTAGTTACAACACGTTTCTTTACTTTAAATTAAAATCTTTAGACTATGTTTCCTGTTTGCCTAAATATTATTTGCTTTAATATAACTGACTTTCAATTGTAATCTAAAAATCTAAACTCTGACGTAGCTTATCACAGTTGACAAATGTTTTTAAAGTCATTAATTTGGCTTGATGTTAACATGGTTTAATAAACACATTGTTTTCTACTGGGTAGACCGGTCTGACTGGGAGAATTGCTGGATTACGATTGCCTAATTACATGGAACATTTGAGTCTCATCAGTTAATCAGAACACAGAGTTATTGTTTTAGTATTTACCTGGAATGCCCTCCAGAAAACCAAAGAGTGCATAGTAAATTTTATCACCAGAATTTATTCACAAGATAAATACTGGAATAATATTTCAGCGAAAAAGAAAAATATGCTTCTGGTACATTAAGACAAAAAAAAGCTCAACAATAATAATGAATCTATAATTTTGCCTTTTCATATTCTCTTATTAAAGGAGGAAAATGCTTTTTCCTCTGCTTTTTTTTAATGAGAAAACATTAAAAAGGGTTCAGAAATGCTGTTTGCTGAGTATAGTATATTTATTAAAAGTATAAAAATGTAAACAGAGTGAGACATAAATTATGAAGATTGTAAGTACTTTGTAGAATCATCACAATAGTTTAAAAAAAAACTGATATAATTAGTCGAAATAATTTTTATTGCCGATATATTAAAAGTTACAAGTCAAACATTACAACAACATTAGGTACAATGTGTAAATTGTCCTTCTTTGAAACATCTTATCCATAGTTCCTATCAATTCGCTAGGGATATTAAAGTAGATTTATTGAAGTCTTTACAGATCAGGTCCTTAGGGTCTTTGGATACTGGTTTGTTTGCCCGATTTTAAGCAATTTTATAAGTTAGGCTTCTGTTCTTCCTTAACTCAAGATAGAAATGTGTATCCAAGTCCAGTACTTTACATGAAAGATTATAAGACAATACAATAACATTTTTAATAAATTATACAATTAATAATAAAATAACAAAACCTAACATGCCTGTTTCAACTGTCATCACCTACTAGATCTAGGAGGAAAGATATGACCATACTTAAACAAAGTCAGACCGTTATATGTGCCTATCTGAGTCATATGAAAAAGGAGACTTGTCATGTATCATCGATCCACCTGGTATTTTTCCGAAAAGTAAATGGGAATTGTCGTCGTCCTTTGTTTTTGCTCATAATTCTCCTTTCATGATCTAGTCAAAACAGATCTTAATGAATTGGTCATTGGTGCCTTGGATGTGAGAGGCACTTTCTGACATACTGTATGTGGTATTCATTTTTTCCAACACTTCCCCCCATGAAGGTACTCCTGTTTTCAATACCTGGCAATACAGATTCTAGTAGCTGTACAAAGGGTTCTAACGAATGTGTTTATAGCTGAGTTCTATGGTTTTATGTATTCATTCAATAAGGCTTGTGATACTGTTAAGGTGATGCATTCAGACAACACTGTGCTGAGCAGAGTGGATAATTTACTCCATATACAGGGAGTGCAGAATTATTAGGCAAGTTGTATTTTTGAGGATTAATTTTATTATTGAACAACAACCATGTTCTCAATGAACCCAAAAAACTCATTAATATCAAAGCTGAATAGTTTTGGAAGTAATTTTTAGTTTGTTTTTATTTATAGCTATTTTAGGGGGATATCTGTGTGTGCAGGTGACTATTACTGTGCATAATTATTAGGCAACTTAACAAAAAACAAATATATACCCATTTCAATTATTTATTTTTACCAGTGAAACCAATATAACATCTCAACATTCACAAATATACATTTCTGACATTCAAAAACAAAACAAAAACAAATCAGTGACCAATATAGCCACCTTTCTTTGCAAGGATACTCAAAAGCCTGCCATCCATGGATTCTGTCAGTGTTTTGATCTCTTCACCATCATCATTGTGTGCAGCAGCAACCACAGCCTCCCAGACACTGTTCAGAGAGGTGTACTGTTTTCCCTCCTTGTAAATCTCACATTTGATGATGGACCACAGGTTCTCAATGGGGTTCAGATCAGGTGAACAAGAAGGCCATGTCATTAGATTTTCTTCTTTTATACCCTTTCTTGCCAGCCACGCTGTGGAGTACATGGACGCGTGTGATGGAGCATTGTCATGCATGAAAATCATGTTTTTCTTGAAGGATGCAGACTTCTTCCTGTACCACTGCTTGAAGAAGGTGTCTTCCAGAAACTGGCAGTAGGACTGGGAGTTGAGCTTGACTCCATCCTCAAACCGAAAAGGCCCCACAAGCTCATCTTTGATGATACCAGCCCAAACCAGTACTCCACCTCCACCTTGCTGGCGTCTGAGTCGGACTGGAGCTCTCTGCCCTTTACCAATCCAGCCACGGGCCCATCCATCTGGCCCATCAAGACTCACTCTCATTTCATCAGTCCATAAAACCTTAGAAAAATCAGTCTTGAGATATTTCTTGGCCCAGTCTTGACGTTTCAGCTTGTGTGTCTTGTTCAGTGGTGGTCGTCTTTCAGCCTTTCTTACCTTGGCCATGTCTCTGAGTATTGCACACCTTGTGCTTTTGGGCACTCCAGTGATGTTGCAGCTCTGAAATATGGCCAAACTGGTGGCAAGTGGCATCTTGGCAGCTGCACGCTTGACTTTTCTCAGTGGGCAGTTATTTTGCACCTTGGTTTTTCCACACGCTTCTTGCGACCCTGTTGACTATTTTGAATGAAACGCTTGATTGTTCGATGATCACGCTTCAGAAGCTTTGCAATTTTAAGAGTGCTGCATCCCTCTGCAAGATATCTCACTATTTTTTACTTTTCTGAGCCTGTCAAGTCCTTCTTTTGACCCATTTTGCCAAAGGAAAGGAAGTTGCCTAATAATTATGCACACCTGATATAGGGTGTTGATGTCATTAGACCACACCCCTTCTCATTACAGAGATGCACATCACCTAATATGTTTAATTGGTAGTAGGCTTTCGAGCCTATACAGCTTGGAGTAAGAAAACATGCATAAAGAGGATGATGTGGTCAAAATACTAATTTGCCTAATAATTCTGCACTCCCTGTATATTGTACTTGGGGGCAATCCCACCACATGTGGATATAGGTCCTTACTTCGACACATCCTCTGTAGCAGTTCTTATTGCTTTGTGGGGTGAAATGTGACGTTAATTTAGGGATTAAATACCATCTAAAAGTGGTCTTTATACAATTTTCTTTGAAATCTACACTAAGTTATCATTTATTCAAGGTTTGAAAAATCAATTCCCATTCTTCCTTAGTGTATTCCCTTCTGATATAATTTTCCCATTTTTTCAATACGGGGGCTTGGAGGTATATTTCGCCCTTTGTATAGCTAGATAGATTTGGAAGATCATTTTGTTATTTCTCTTGTTTGTGCCGCAAAAGTGTTCTAGTGTAGTTAATTTCTGGTTTAGTAGATTGTGGGCTATATTTAACAATTGCTGAATCTACCTGTAGATATAGAAACCAATGTAGTTTGTTTGGTGAGATTTCCTCTTGAATCTGATTAAATGTAGCTATCTTACCTTTATATAAAAAGTCTGCTACACTATATAAGCCCTTGTTTTCCCAATTCCCAATTTGTGTGTGGAATTCTGACTGCAGAAGAGTCTTAATTGGCCTATTACCAGAATTTGTTGGACTCAAATGCAAGGAAGTAGTCAAGGTTGTCTAAGTATGCATCATCTCCACAGTAATGGATGAGGGGTTAGCCCCTTTGAGGGCAGTTCCCCGTCTTTCCCACAGTATATCGTCTGGCTGTCCTTAGCTCGCTATTTCAGCTTCTATTCCTGTCCATACAATATGTTTGGTATTTTTGCTCATTTAAGGTAATCTGCGCTAGTCTATCCGCTTAATAGTATTCCACTAGATTCAGCACACCCACCCCTCCCAGTTGTCTGTTTTGATGTAGGTTTTGAAAAAAGCTATTCTAGCTGTTTTATTACCCCTCAATAAGCTAAAAGGGTCAGATTGTAGTTTGTTAAGATCTAATATAGGAATTCTGATTTGGAGAGCTCAAAAAAGGTAAAGTAATTTGGGAAGTATATTCATCTTTATGGCTGATAATCGACCGTCAAATAACAAGTCAACAGGCCCAGCACCAATCTGCAAAAGGGTGCACGTTCCAAAGGTCCTGCCCAGTACCTTAAGTAAAAATTAAAGTCCAAGTAGGAACAGCAACAACATGACGTTTCAGTCTAACTGACCTTAATCATGACATGATTAAGGTCAGTTAGACCGAAACGTCGTGTTGTTGTATCTTTTGATGTCCCAATAAAGAAAAGATTGAATTGCTTTCTTTGTGGTGCTGTTCCTACTTGGACTTTAATTGATAATCGACCGTACCAGGAGAAACCCCCAGACCTCCACTTCCCTAGATCTTTCCTAATTGTTTTGTATAGAGGGATGTAGTTTAGTTTATATAAATCAGTATCATTACTCATCAATTTAAATCCCAGATATTTAATCGATTCTTTTGCCCAGGTAAATTCAAAGTTAGCTTCTATAAGCTTTTTGGTATGATGTGAGAGAGCAACAGAGAGAGCCTCACATTTTTCTAGGTTAACCTTATATCCCAAGATATCTGAGTATTCTTGTAATATTTGGTAGAGGTTTGGTTATTAACGGTTTCGTTAGCGTAAGGAGGGCATCGTCTGCAAACAATGATAATTTAAATTTGTTATGTTTAAGTTTCACTCCATAGACATCTGGTGAATGACGGATATTTGCCGCTATTGCAAATAAAAGTGGGGACAGGGGACAACCCTGTCTGGTTTCATTTAAAATATATATGGGCCTTGATTGGTATCCTTCCACTCTAACTGTAGCCATGGGGGTGAGAGTAAATACTCTTAATAGCTTGCACAAACATCCCGTGGAAGCCCATTCTGGCCAAGACCTCTAGCTGATAAAATTAAAGGGACAGTCTACTCCAGAATTTTTATTGCATAAAAAGATGTATAATCCCTTTATTACCCATTCCCCAGTTTTGCATAACCAACACAGTTATATTAATATACTTTTTACCTCTGTGATTACCTTGTATCTAAGCCTCGGCAGACTGCCCCCTTATTTCAGTTGTTTAGACAGACTTGCATTTTAGCCAATCAGCGCTGACTCATAAGTAACTCCACGGGAGGGAGCACAATGTTATCTATATGGAACACATCAGTGAGATAGAAGACGGACTTCAAGGGCTTAGAAATTAGCATAGGAGCCTACGTAGGTTTAGCTTTCAACAAAGAATACCAAAAGAACAAAGCAAATGTGATGATTAAAGTAAAGTGGAAAGTTGTTTAAAATTGCATTGTCTATCTAAATCATGATAATTTAATTTTGACTAGACTGTCCCTTTAATAGCAGACCAGCTCAAAGTATATACATACAAAGAAAGTGTAAATAGAGTTCAAGAGAGGTTAAAACTAACAGGACATATATGAGACATTCCTACAACGCAACATAAATTGTGTCCCACACCTTAGTCAACTGTAAATGACCCAAATATGAGGATCTATGTAAGAGAAAAAAATTACAAGAGGTGTGCAAGAGTTGACTATAGTAATCCATCAATACTCCATTTCTGAGTAATGTTATTCTCCTTAAACAAATAATTACAAGTCTTCAGAAGCTCTGAGAACAGCCCTAAGTTTTGATGTGGGACAACATTTAAGATTCACTTTAAGTCATTATTATGCACATAATCAGGAATGTGTACTTTTAAAAATGCATCAAAGGCATTCCATATCCATATAGGACAATAAATAAAATACCTCTAGTATGGTACTAACATAAAAATGCTGCAAAGGGTCTGATCAGAAGTAAAACTGCAGGTTTTCTGAACACAGGCAAGCTATCTATACAGTATGTTTTCCACATGTGCAAAAAGAGTTTGTCCTTTTGACACTATTATTTATAGGCTGTAGGAGATTTATCTGTTTTAAAGTGATGGCAAACACTCCCCTTTATAAAATCAGATTGGGAATGTTATGTGATATCTTAGATGGAGTTTAATGAAGATGCGCTATAACAAGCTTTTAAATATACAGGGAGTGCAGAATTATTAGGCAAATGAGTATTTTGACCACATCATCCTCTTTATGCATGTTGTCTTACTCCAAGCTGTATAGGCTCGAAAGCCTACTACCAATTAAGCATATTAGGTGATGTGCATCTCTGTAATGAGAAGGGGTGTGGTCTAATGACATCAACACCCTATATCAGGTGTGCATAATTATTAGGCAACTTCCTTTCCTTTGGCAAAATGGGTCAAAAGAAGGACTTGACAGGCTCAGAAAAGTCAAAAATAGTGAGATATCTTGCAGAGGGATGCAGCACTCTTAAAATTGCAAAGCTTCTGAAGCGTGATCATCGAACAATCAAGCGTTTCATTCAAAATAGTCAACAGGGTCGCAAGAAGCGTGTGGAAAAACCAAGGCGCAAAATAACTGCCCATGAACTGAGAAAAGTCAAGCGTGCAGCTGCCAAGATGCCACTTGCCACCAGTTTGGCCATATTTCAGAGCTGCAACATCACTGGAGTGCCCAAAAGCACAAGGTGTGCAATACTCAGAGACATGGCCAAGGTAAGAAAGGCTGAAAGACGACCACCACTGAACAAGACACACAAGCTGAAACGTCAAGACTGGGCCAAGAAATATCTCAAGACTGATTTTTCTAAGGTTTTATGGACTGATGAAATGAGAGTGAGTCTTGATGGGCCAGATGGATGGGCCCGTGGCTGGATTGGTAAAGGGCAGAGAGCTCCAGTCCGACTCAGACGCCAGCAAGGTGGAGGTGGAGTACTGGTTTGGGCTGGTATCATCAAAGATGAGCTTGTGGGGCCTTTTCGGTTTGAGGATGGAGTCAAGCTCAACTCCCAGTCCTACTGCCAGTTTCTGGAAGACACCTTCTTCAAGCAGTGGTACAGGAAGAAGTCTGCATCCTTCAAGAAAAACATGATTTTCATGCAGGACAATGCTCCATCACACGCGTCCAAGTACTCCACAGCGTGGCTGGCAAGAAAGGGTATAAAAGAAGAAAATCTAATGACATGGCCTCCTTGTTCACCTGATCTGAACCCCATTGAGAACCTGTGGTCCATCATCAAATGTGAGATTTACAAGGAGGGAAAACAGTACACCTCTCTGAACAGTGTCTGGGAGGCTGTGGTTGCTGCTGCATGCAATGTTGATGGTGAACAGATCAAAACACTGACAGAATCCATGGATGGCAGGCTTTTGAGTGTCCTTGCAAAGAAAGGTGGCTATATTGGTCACTGATTTGTTTTTGTTTTGTTTTTGAATGTCAGAAATGTATATTTGTGAATGTTGAGATGTTATATTGGTTTCACTGGTAAAAATAAATAATTGAAATGGGTATATATTTGTTTTTTGTTAAGTTGCCTAATAATTATGCACAGTAATAGTCACCTGCACACACAGATATCCCCCTAAAATAGCTATAACTAAAAACAAACTAAAAACTACTTCCAAAACTATTCAGCTTTGATATTAATGAGTTTTTTGGGTTCATTGAGAACATGGTTGTTGTTCAATAATAAAATGAATCCTCAAAAATACAACTTGCCTAATAATTCTGCACTCCCTGTAGAGATGAAATTCAAATACCCTGGCTCCACCGCCCACTTCAAAAGTATTTTTTTCTGTGAGCTAATAGTTTGAATTTTTTGCCAATCAGAGATCTACCCATTCGGCACTTTTGTTTTAGCTAGAGCGCTGTTAGCTCACAGAAAAATTTACTTTTGAAGTGGGTGGCAGAGTGCGGGGTATTTGAATTTTAAATCTATATTAAAAAGTAAGTTATAGCGCATCTTTATTACAACAAATGAATGAAACTCCATCTAAAATATCACAAACATTCCGGATCTGATTTAAAAAAAGGTAACGTTTGCCATCACTTTAAGCTTTTATGTTGCATATTTGTCACACTTCTTCACTGCCTTTAACTAGGGAGATGGTTTTAGGTTTTAGGATTGGGTCCTTATGGGTGAATATTATGTTGTAACTATTGTACTTTTTCAAGAATATCTTTTGCTAACTGAAGTTTAACTATTATAAAGTTAGAACTTTTTGTTCTAATACATTTTCTCATAACTACTGGGAGCAGTTTCCTGGGGTTTTCACTATTTTTGGTATCACATACAGTATGTCCCCACACTTCCTTTAAAACATTGGGAATCACTGAGTTTCATCAACATTTCTGGTTTGTTGCCAGCTTCTCCTAGGACATTTATACATCATTTTCTTCTTTGTATTAATATAAGCCCACCATTTGTGCTGCAACCCCCAAAATCCCCCAAAAGCTTGTACTCTGACTGACACAAAGATTGCTTTATTAATATATTTCACTACATACATTCAATGCTTTAGTTTCTGTAGCTCTGCATTGCAACTTGGAATGATCTATTCTGAGTCTAACTTCCTGGTATAAATGTATGTTTGTCATTTGAATACAATTCTGGCCAAATGCTCTTCTCTTTTTATTAAGGTTAAAAGTAATGTTCAATTACAGTTAAAGGCATACATGGGATGTGTAATGAGAGCAAATATCAGGATTCTTATTCCTGAATGGACCCTAAAAAACTAAAAAAAACCTTAAAGGGACAGTAAACATATTTTGTTTAAGAGTATAGATAACTCCTTTACTACCCATTCCCAAGCTTTACACAGCCAACATTATTAATGTTAATAATAATAATATATATATATATATATATATATATATATATATATATATATATATATATATATATATATATACTTTATAACATTTAAACCTCTTTCTGCCTGTTCCTAAGCCACTACAGACAGCCTCTTATCACATACTTTTTTATTTGCTTTTCACAACAGGAGACTGCTAGCTCATGTGGGCCAATTAGATAACAATCATCTAGATTACGAGTTTTGAGCGCTATAGGGAAATTAATGACCGCCACAAAAGCGGCGGTATTTAACCTCCCTATAGCGCTGCTATTACAAGTTTACAAAAAGCAGACTTGTGCAGGCAATATGGTGGCGTTGAGCTCCATGCTACACCCAAATACAAGTGCTGACGTGCTTATGCACAATTTCCCCATAGATATCAATGGGTAGAGCCGGCAAAAGCACCTGCGATCGCGGAAACAAAAGCTCTGTAATGCAGACCCATTGACGTCTATGGGGAAAGAAAAAGTTATGTTTAAACCTAACACCCTAACATAAAAACCACGTCTAAACACCCCTAATCTGCCGCCCCTAACATCGCCGCCACCTACATAAAACTATTAACCCCTAATCTGCAGCTCCCGATATCGCCGCCACCTAAATACACTTCCAAAATCTGTAGAAAAACACAAAGCACAAACAGACTCAAGTGTGGATTGATAAAACAAACAAACCACGCTATAATATTACACTTACAGTGTAAAATATTTAACAGGGCGTTTGTTACAAAACTTCAATGACCAGGATGAATCGTCCATAAACAGATAAGGTAAATATTAGTCCTTAAAACAAAACTGTAGGAGTCCCTCAGGATTATCGTCATGGGACAAAATGGTTCAATCCCTTGCAGGCATCCGTACCCGCGGCTCTGATTGCAGTAGTCGTGTTGGAACTCAGATGCCGGTGACGTCACTATGGAGCACTACGGGTCCTCAGGGAGTACAAAGTAAGCCTCAACGCGTTTCAACCGCCAACGTGCGGTCTTTCTCAAGAGGTGAGAAACTTCACCTCTTGAGAAAGGCCACCCCCAATGTCGCTGCCACTATACTAAAGTTATTAACCCCTAAACCTCTGGCCTCCAACATCACTAACACTAAATAAATATATTAACCCCTAAACCTAACCCTAAGCATAACCCTAATGTAACCCTGAACCTAACACCCCCTAACTTAAATGTCATTAAAATCAATCTAAATAAAACTTACAATTATTAACTAAATAATTCCTATTTAAAACTAAATACAAACTTACCTGTAAAATAAAACCTAAGCTAGCTGCAAAATAACTAATAGTTATATTATAGCTAGCTTAGGTTTTATTTTTATTTCACAGGTAAGTTTGTATTTATTTTAACTAGGTAGACTAGTTAGTAAATAGTTATTAACTATTTACTAGCTACCTAGTTAAAATAAATACTAATTTTCCTGTAAAATAAAACCTAACCTGCCTCACACTAAAAACTAACATTACAATAAAATTAAATAAATTAAATTATTCAAATACAATTATCTAAATTACCAAAGAAAATGAACATTAAATTACACAAAATAAAAAACCAAATTATCAAAAATAAAAACAAATTTCTCCTAATCTAATAGCCCTATCAAAATAAAAAAGCCCACCCAAAATAAATAAAAAACTAGCCTACACTAAACTGTCAATGGCCTTTAAAAGGGCCTTTTGCGGGGCATTGCCCCAAAGAAATCAGCTCTTTTACCTGTAAAAAAAAATACAAACAACCCCCCAACAGTAAAACCCACCACCCACACAACCAAACCCCCCAAATAAAATTCTATCTCAATAAACCTAAGATAACCATTGCCCTGAAAAGGGCATTTGGATGGGCGCTAAAAATAAAACCCACCCAATAAACCCTTAAAAAAACTAACACTAACCCCTGACGATCCACTTACAGTTTTCGAAGACCGGACATCCATCCTCATCCAGGCGGCAGAAGTCTTCATCTAAGTGGGCTGAATTCCTCATCGAAGCCGACAGAAGTCTTTATCCAAGCGGGCAGAAGTCTTCATCCAGACGGCATCTTCTATCTTCATCCATCTGGCGCGGAGCGGGTCCATCTTCAAGACATCCGGCGCGGAGCATCCTCTTCTTCTGATGGTCAACGTAGAATGAAGTTTCCCTTTAAGGTACATCATCCAAGATGGTGTCCCTTACATTCCGATTGGCTGATATAATTCTATCAGCCAAAAGGAAATAAAGGGGAAAAATCCTATTGGCTGTTGCAATCAGCCAATAGGATTGAGCTTTCATCCTATTGGCTGATCCAATCAGCCAATAGGATTGAGCTCGCATTGTAGGTAAAAAAATATATTAATATAACCATGTTGGTTATGCAAAACTGGGGAATGGGTAATAAAGGGATTATCTATCTTTTTAAACAATAAATTTTTTTTTGTATTATAGTTTAGTTTATTTAATTGTATTTTAGTTTAGATAATTGTAGGTAATTTATTTAATTAGTTTAATGATAGTGTAGTGTTAGGTGTATTTGTAACTTAGGTTAGGATTTATTTTACAGGTAATTTTGTAATTATTTTAACTAGGTAGCTATTAAATAGTTAATAACTATTAAATAGCTATTGTACCTAGTTAAAATAAATACAAAGTTGCCTATAAAATAAATATAAATCCTAAAATAGCTACAATGTAAGTAGCTATATTGTAGCTATATTAGGGTTTATCTTATAGGTAAGTATTTAGTTTTAAATAGGAATAATTTATTTAATGATAGTAAATTTATTTTGTTTTATTTAAATTATATTTAAGTTAGGGGGGGTTAGGGTTAGACTTAGGTTAATAACTTTATAATAGTAGGGGCGACGTTGGGGGTGGGAGTTTAGGGGTTAATAATTGTAGGTAGGTGGCGGAGATGTTAGGGAGGGCAGATTAGGGGATAATAAAATTTATTATAGTGTTTGCGAGGCGGGAGTGCGGCGGTTTAGGGGTTAATACATTTATTATGGTGGTGGCGATGTCCGGTCAGCAGATTAGGGGTTAATAAATGTAGGTAGGTGGCGGCAACATTGGGGGGGCAGATTAGGGGTTAATAAATATAGGTGTCGGTGAGGGACAGCAGATTAGGGGTTCATAGCTATAATGTAGGTTGCGGCGGTGTCCGGAGCGGCAGATTAGGGTTTAATAATAAAATGCAGGTGTCAGCTATGTCGGGGACAGCAGATTAGGGGTTAATAAGTGTAAGGTTAGGGGTGTTTAGACTCGGGGTTCATGTTAGGGTTTTAGGTGTAGACTTAGAGAGTGTTTCCCCATAGGAAACAATAGGGCTGCGTTAGGAGCTGAACGCTGCTTTTTTGCAGGGTTTTTTTTCAGCCAGCTCAGCCCCATTGTTTCCTATGGGGATATCGTGCACAAGCACATTTTGCCAGCTTACCGCTATCGTAAGCAACGCTGGTATTGAGGGTTGAAGTGGAGCTAAATTATGCTCAACGCTCAATTTTCTGAGGCTAACGCAGCCATTCAGACAACTCATAATACCAGTGTTGGCTTAAGGGTGCACTGGAAAAAAAAGGCTTGTTAGCACCGCAGGTCTTTACCGACAAAACTCTAAATCTAGGCAATTGATTCTGTATTTTATTGTACCCTATTGTAACAATGTAATGTTTTGTGGACCCAGGACATACTTGAAAACAAGAGAAAACTCAATGTATCCTTACTGGTAAAATATTTTATAAAAAAATAATAATAATATACATAAATATTTTTAGTAAAAACACAGTCCCCCATTCACCTCCATGTAAAGGCACTTTCAGTGCCTTTTTTCTAACACCTCACATCCCCTCACTTTAACCCCTCTTTATTTTGGGGACAATTGGGGCAATTTTTTTCATCAACCAGAGATCTGATCTCTGGCTTATGATTTCTAGCGCAAAGTAAAACCGTGTGAAACCGCAAGCTCACGGTCACATTAACCAGACTATTGTAATGGCTAGTTATTTAACGTGGGCCAATAAAAGGTCAAATTTGCCCCTTTATGAGCGCATGTTAAGATAGTGCGCCACTTGTAATCTGGCCCTGTTTAAAAAACAAAAAAGCTATAGAACTAAAATAACTAAGGGCCCCATGTATCAAAGCATCGACAAGATCTCATCCTAAGATTTGAACATAACATACTGAGAGTAATTGCAAGGACATCTATGCTAGTATTTGTCACAGAAACACACACACATACATACAGTATATACAGTGGGGCAAAAAAGTATTTAGTCAGCCACCAATTGTGCAAGTTCTCCCACTTAAGAAGATGAGAGAGGCCTGTAATTTTTTATCATAGGTATACCTCAACTATGAGAGACAAAATGTTGAAACTAATCCAGACAATCACATTGTCTGATTTGGAAAGAATTAATTTGCAAATTATTGTGGAAAATAAGTATTTGGTCAATATCAAAAGTTCATCTCAATACTTTGTTATATATCCTTTGTTGGCAATGACAGAGGTCAAACGTTTTCTGTAAGTCTTCACAAGGTTGTCACACACTGTTGCTGGTATGTTGGCCCGTTCCTGCATGCAGATCTCCTCTAGAGCAGTGATGTTTTGGGGCTGTCGCTGGGCAACACAGATTTTCAACTCCCTCCAAAGGTTTTCTATGGGGTTGAGATCTGGAGACTGGCCAGGCCACTCCAAGACTTTGAAATGCTTCTTACAAAGCCACTGCTTTGTTGCCCAGGCGGTGTGTTTGGGATCATTGTCATGCTGAAAGACCCAGCCACGCTTCATCTTCAATGCCCTTGCTGATGGAAGGAGGTTTGCACTCAAAATCTCACGATACATGGCCCCATTCATTCTTTCATGTACACAGATAGTCATCCTGTTCCCTTTGCAGAGAAACAGCCCAAAAGCATGATGTTGCCACCACCATGCTTCACAGTAGGTATGGTGTTCTTTGGTTGCAACTCAGCATTCTCTCTCCTCCAAACACGACGAGTTGTGTTTCTACCAAACAGTTCTACTTTGGTTTCATCTGACCATATGACATTCTCCCAATCCACTTCTGGATCATCCAAATGCTCTCTAGCATACTTCAGACGGGCCTGGACATGTACTGGCTTAAGCAGGGGGACACGTCTGGCACTGCAGAATCTGAGTCCCTGGCGGCGTAGTGTGTTACTGATGGTAGCCTTTATTACGTTGGTCCCAGCTATCTGCAGGTCATTCACTAGGTCCCCCCTGTGTGGTTCTGGGATGTTTGCTCACTGTTCTTGTGATCATTTTGACCACACGGGGTGAGATCTTGCGTGGAGCCCCAGATCGAGGAAGATTATCAGTGGTCTTGTATGTCTTCCATTTTCTAATTATTGCTCCCACAGTTGATTTCTTCACACCAAGTTGCTTGCCTATTGCAGATTCAGTCTTCCCAGCCTGGTGCAGGTCTACAATTTTGTTTATGGTGTCCTTTGACAGCTCTTTGGTCTTCACCATAGTGGAGTTTGGAGTGTGACTGTTTGAGGTTGTGGACAGGTGTCTTTTATACTGTTAACAAGTTCAAACAGGTACCATTAATACAGGTAATGAATGGAGGACAGAGGAGCCTCTTAAAGAAGAAGATACAGGTCTGTGAGAGCCAGAAATCTTGCTTGTTTGTAGGTGACCAAATACTTATTTTCCACCATAATATGCAAATAAATTATTTCCAAATCAGACAATGTGAATGTCTGGATTTGTTTCCACATTTTGTCTCTCATAGTTGAGGTATACCTATGATGAAAATTACAGGCCTCTCTCATCTTCTTAAGTGGGAGAACTTGCACAATTGGTGGCTGACTAAATACTTTTTTGCCCCACTGTATATATATATATACGTTACTGACAATCATACTGTTTGGGGAGTATCTGCATTCAACTTACCTGACTAATTAATTAATCATTCATGCACCTGATTCCCTCAGCCTCTTTTTAAATCATCTCAGGCCTAATGTGCATTGCATTATCTTTGAAGTTTTGTTCCAGAGCAACAGAGGTCTGTGACTGTTCCAGTATGAATTTTACCAGCATATTCAAACTACAGCCTTTCCTTTTAGCTAAGCTTAAAATCATCTAATCGCAAGTATCCAGATAATTCCCATTTTGTTTCCTGGACACTGCTACTTAGCAAACTCTGAACTTATTCTAAATTACAAGTATGCATTTGGTTATAATCACTCTCTAATTGCTACAACAGCATCATACCCAGAACTTTATAACTATTTACTGCTACAAGTTATCATAGCTGAAATATCCTCCTGCAAATATATTAATATATTCAGAACTCTTTATCTATGTGTTCAGTTAAACAGCTTTCCTGTGATTCTCCAATATGCACAAAGAGTATTTAGTGCCTTAAACTTGCAATTTGTCTATCACCTGTGCTGCTCTGCTTATTACTCTGGCATACAGCTCTAAATAATATTATGTACTGTGAACCTGCAGCAACTCTTTGCATCTATGAGTAACAATCTTCTACCAGTTTACTCTGAAGCCTGAACATCTTACATTGCTATATTTTTCACTCATGAATCCTGCAGCTACTCCTATTAACTATAAGTCACAGTATCAATTTATGTTTCCATTGAAGCCAGAATATATTGTATACATATGTTTTACTCTCCATGAATTCTACAATAACTTCTTGCAACTATGAATCACAGAATATCATCTATCCACGTCCAGGATACTCTTCCCCGGGTCAGGGGTTGGTGTCTCTAATTCCCTACCACTGCCCCGAATGTCTGTGTCCTGAGCACATACACACATGACAATATATACAGTATATATATATATATATATACACATCCCAAAAGAAGCAGGCACTCTCCGGATTTAAGAGACTATTTTAATCCATGTAAAAATGTGACTTTTGGGGTTTTACTGCTGTCCTCAGACCTTACATCCTTTTGTAAGGTCTGAGGACGGGGGTAAAACCCCGAAACATCCACCAATAAAAAAGTGCTGTCCAGAGTAATAAACAAAAAAAAAAGCCTAGATGCCTTCTTTTTCAAATAAAGATTGCAAGATAACGAAGAAAAATTGATAATAGGAGCAAATTAGAAAGTTGCTTAAAATTGCATGCTCTATCTGAATCAGATTTTTGGATTCAGTGTCCCTTTAATGAAATAAGAACCAACATATTCTAAAGCAATAAAACATGAGCGATCCATTAACTACCATCAGAGTAAGTCTTTGAGAGGCATCAACAATATATCTCATCAAACCATAAAATTATAGTCATCGTAAGTATTCTTCCAACTACAGAAATTTTAAATAAGCAGGATATTCTCTTGTTTAGAGGGTATACTCGAACGTCATTGGTTAACTATAAAATTTTGCAAACTATTGTATGCTATGATAAGATGCGGCTTATAAAAATACCTTTTTATATGTGGATGTACCCTATTATTGTAAACAGTTTCACCTTTAACCCCTAGGGATTGCTTCAGGACCTCATTAGTACAAAAAGGAAAAAAACATATGAATACATAAATAAAAATCCCCCCCCTTCCCTTTTTTTTCTCTTTCCTCCTTTTTCTTTTTTTGTAAAGTGCTGTTGGGCAGGTGATAGAAAAGATAAGCATGGCACTTATGGAGCTTAGATGGGCACTTTCATCATAATCAGAAGGCATAATTAGACCTCAAGTATCTGGTCAGACTTATACATGGGAGAGAAAAAAATGGTAACTTAACTAGTTCTAACATCACTGTTGGCGAGGGTGTACACAAGGGAAAAGGTACTTCTATAGGAAACATTGTCTAACTCTGTTCTTATGTCTAATTTATTGCCCCTGAGAGTTATTGGTGAGCCTTTAAGTGTAGGCATTTGTCTCTAGGCAGCCACATAATGCAGGGAAAGAAGGGATATCTGATTGTAACATTAGGCCCTTATAAATAAAAAGGATCTAGTAGCACAAACTTCTGAAATAGCTATGCCGCTCCGGCCGTTAGCGGCACAGCTAAATTGTCTGAGATCAATAAGGACGTCTGAAGTAATATATATATATTTTATGATCTATAGGCATCCATGCTAAAATTAGTATTTTGATTATAATATCGCTTATATGAGATAGAAATCGCGCGATATAGTTCCTTTTTGTTCTCTTTCTGTTCTATATATAGATATAATGAAATGTTGCAGTAGTTTCATATCAAATTGATGTTTATTTTTCTTACCTGGCATGTCTCCATTTTCAATACTTCTACAATTATATATATTGCAATTATTTCTATAGTATAACCCACTGCTTAGAGTTTTTTTATATTACAAATAATGAAGCAGACTGTTTAAAATCCATGATAAAGCAATTATACAACTATAAAGCTTTAAAGTTGTTTGCTATTGTACTCTCTGAGACATGTTTTTGACCTTCTTTTATTAACTACTAAGTTAAATTAAAAGATATAATTGATATGCTGTTACTGTAGTTGAACAATGAGATATTTTATTTTGGGCAGTTTTTCAAGCGTTCAGGGGGCCTATTTATAAAGCTCCGTATGGAGCTTGATGCCCCGTGTTTCTGGCGATCCTTCAGGCTCGCCAGAAACACAAGCTATGAAGCAGCGGTCTAAAGACCTCTGCTCCATAACCTGTCCGCCTGCTCTGAAGCGGCGGACAGAAATCAACCCGATCGAATACGATTGGGTTGATTGACACCCCCTGCTAGCGGCCGATTGGCCGCAAATCTGCAGTAGGCGGCATTGCACCAGCAGTTCACAAGAACTGCTGGTGTAATGATAAATGCCGACAGCGTATGCACTCGCACTCGCGCTCACACTATCATAAATAGACCCCCAGGGCTTCAATTCACTGTAATCAGGCATATAATGATTGTCCACAAATGAGGTTTGCACCAACATCCACGCAGGGAGATGTACTTATGTTTTATAGTGGTGAATTTTTAATATCTTTGAAGTCCAAAGGCAGAATTTATATTTCTGTGTAAAAAATATGTCACAAAACATTAAAGAATTTGGATGTTGTAAAGAGTTATAAAATTCTGTTTATCACCAGGTCTATTAACTTATTCATTCTGTTTTACAAGAGCACAAAAATGTTGTCAGGTCTTAAGACTTACCCAACACCCATTTATAATGTTTGATTATTTTTTTTTTTAGAAGAAAAGCAGTGTCTCAGAGTATGTTGCTTAGTAATTGCAACCCAAATATGTAAAATACTTCTCATCATGGTTTTAGGCAATGCCATATTTATATCATCAGCAGACCTGATATAGGCTATCAGGTAAAGCCACTTCTAAAAGTACCTCCGGAATCTATTCATTAAAAGTATTAAAACATAAATTAAAACTGAAAAAAACATCATTTAGGGCTACAGTGTAGCTCCCGAAAAGTGTGAGTATCTGTTCCCAGAAACACTTTGTCTAAAGGTTTTATCCCATTTACAGGAGTTAAAACAGAAAAAAAATTAAAACAAAAACAAAATAGAACTATTTCTGTATATGTGACCTGTGTATAGCCACATACATACATTTGCAATTCTTTGGGTGGTTACACATAATATCTAGATGTACTGTATATATATATGTAGATTCATCTACAGCAGTGCATGATAGTCTCTGTAGATTCATTTATGGGCGCTGTACTAATTAACATACATCTGACTGGTTAGCTGTAAAAAGAAAAGAAAAAAATACCACTATGTACAAGAGTAGACTTTGGACACCATGAACAATATAGAAGACAAAATGAGATGTACAGAAAGAGGACAGGTATTTTAGTCTGATTATCTGCATTCATTTGAGGTTTAGAAAGACAATAAAGACTTTTTACTTTTGTGTAAATGTGGCCACTCTCCCTAGTAAGGCCAAAAAGCAAATTGTTACCTGCAAATGCAGACAATCAAATCTCTGGTTTGCAGCATTTTGTAAACCTAGGTTACAATAGTAAAGTTTGGTGAAAGTGCGCTGGCAGCAACAGGGGATAATATAAAACTAATGTGAGCAATGTAATCTAGATCTAATATAATAAAAGATCAATATATCAAACAGTGGATAAAATACATAAACATTTATTATATTGGACACAAAGTGTATAATATCACAAATATATGACCGGTCCTAAACAGTAAAAAAAAACAAAAAAAACTAAAAATATAGGCATGCCTAGGAAAAAATATATTATGTTAAAAAATGCTATTCCATAGAATTTAAATGAGAGACCACACATATGACTTAATTAGCAAATCTATAATAGTGGTGCACCACTCCTATATATCAGATTTAGGCTGTGGTTTATAACTTATTCGGATAATATCACCAATCAACCTTATATAAAAGTTAAATGTGCATTATTGTTAAGCACAAATCTCAAATGCAAAGTCAAACTTTGGGGAAAGTTGTAGTTTTAACAGTTAGACCGTATCAAAAAACAGCTTGTCCCATATATAATTATGTAATCCTTTAGATATATATTTCTGTATGTTTTTCTGTTTCCTAACTCGTTGTAACAAAGTGCCCAGTCCTTAGTTTGGTATGTTGGCTTGTAGGTAGGTCGTGTGTGTCACTCGCACTATCGGCTACTTTACCTCTAGGTGCCTGTCGGTCTGCTTGTGGGTATGTCTCCTCCACTCGCCGTCTGGCACAGGTAGCGTTGCAGCCCCACAGATAGTCGGTGACGTCACACGCCAAAACGTCCTCTTCTGAAAGTAGATCCGTCCCAATAGTGAAAAAAGCTTCAACTCTGCGCAGAGCGCATATGTTGTTATAGACTGGGAAAATAGTACCAATGCAATCCTTTGCAATCCTTGGTCCCTTTGTGTTTCTTATGGTGGGCAAAGTTAGAATATTGTAGGTAATGCAACCATCAATGCGTTTCACCACTTGGCGTGGCTTTCTCAAGATCTAGGTTAACTTTCAGATTTTGTTTTCTATAGGGAGCGTGGGATAAAGTGTGATTTTTACACAAAAATTAGAGTTGTTTAATCTCCCTTTCATATAGCTTTACAGAAGATTGAGCAGGTGCATAAAATATGCCAGATGTTTTAAAGGGCTTTTGCAGCTTCAGAAATTATTTGTGTAAAAATCCTGGGGTTTTTTACTTTAATTTTCATTTGTAACATAGTATATATAGATTTGCAAATTAAATTGTAAACTAGGAAGTTAGGAGAGCTCACAGCAATCATGTTATCTGCTGATTAACACTGAGGGCTGATGATCAAAAGCTCTCCGCTCAGGTGAAATGATCTAAAATAATCCTCCAGCACTGTGAGATCCCTACTGAAATTCTTAAAAGGGATATTTTACAATACTTTTCCAAATGGCGTTCCCTGCATTTCTGTATGTGAAGCAGAGACAAGCCCAGTGCAATATAGCACTGTATGACATAAGAGTTCTGCTGCATTTACATGTTGTGCTTTGCATTCTGTATTCCTTCACACTTCTGATTAAGTTTTATTACATTTAAACTTTGCATTATTGCATTTTAACGTTGCCCTTTCTATTTTCTATTTTATTTTGTATACAGCAGTGTATTTAGGATTGTGATTTTACAAATTCTGATATTTCTTTTAACAAATTAGGATCATAATTTGTACATTTAACATTGTGTATCTTTTACAAATTACATTGCACTTTGCAATGCTGTAAGAACAAGGGGTCATGATCTCAAGCTAAAGGGTTGTAGATTCAGGAGTAATTTTCAGAAGCACTTCTTTACAGAAAGGGTAATTGATTCATGGAATAAACGTTCACAAGAAGTGGTGCAGGTAGGAAACCTTTTATCCAAACTGCTTGGGACCCGAAAAGGTTTGGATTCCAGAATTTGGATTTTGGAATATTTGCATCTTTAAAATTAGACAGTTTGGAGAGGGGATGGAACCAAGTGTAAACAACAATATCTTATGTCAATTGGAAATATTTACATGTCATAATACAGCATATACATGTAACCTAAAGGTAGTTTTATATAATTTTAATACTTTTGTATAGTATAGATAGCTAGTACAGTTATGTAATCAGAAAGATAATAGCTGTTATATATAAATTATTATTTCCATTTTAATAAACAAACCAAAGACACAAGCAGAGAAGATTGTGTCTTACAGCCAGGAAAAATAGTAATTGTTGAAAATTTTAGTTTTTAAAAAATATTTAAAAAAAAGTTTAGATTTTAGAATAAGTTTGGATTTTGGAATTCCAGATTTGGGGATTTATACCTGTATTGACAAACACTGTGGGGGGCTTAAAAAATGGCTGGTATAATCATAAGGCTATCTTATGAACTAGATACGTTTATACTTTTAGGAAATATTGGGCAGACTTGTTGAGCCTATCGTTCTTATCTGCCATCACAATCTATGTTTCTATGTTTCTTCTATTTCAAATAAACTGAAAACACTGACAGCTTCAGTTTCCCAGAGAGCTTCATTACTTCCTAGGGCAAGATAATCACACATTCTCTAGATTGGAGAGAAATTATAGTGCAGACTTCACAGGGATTAAACTCGCTGAATTTTCTAAGAAAAGGGGAGTCCCAGAGAGATGAGAGATGCCTTTCATAGAAAATAATGAAGCTCTCTTGGATACAAAATTTCACATGGGACCAAGAGGGTAAATGGAGAGCATCTGGGACTGATATAAAGGCTCAGTTTGCATCAATTACAAATTAAACTGAAAGGTTTTCACTACAATTTAACTTGCATTTGTCTATATTTTAGTATATATTACTTTTCTGTTAGTTAAAATAAGTTTATTGTGAATTTTGAGCAAGCTTCACCTGCATATAGATGGCGAGATAAATCAGTAAGACCAGCTTTTTTTAAATGCTTACATAATTTTGCAAGAATTGGGAGAGAGCTTCAGACATAACCTGGGAATTCCTTTGTTCAGTCCAGGGAATTACCCTGTCCCTTCTCTTTGTGAAATAATTTACAATGGAGCAAATACAAAGAGCAATGTAATGTGTAACAGATACACAGGAATATGCACAAAATAATCCTTAATTGTTAAAGTAACACAGAGACATTCAAAACATAATCAGAAATTGTAAAATAGCTGCTTGATCTAAATGTATTGAAATATAAAAGAGAGAGTGCAAAGCTTAAATGCAAAAATACTGAAAGGACCCAATATGAAGTGTACAATAATATAAAATACAAAGCACAAAGTGTAAGTGTAACAAAACTCTCATATCATGCAGTGCTCTATTGCACTGGGCTTGTCTTTCCTTCATATACAGAAATGAGAGAGATCTCGCAGTGCTGTAGAGTTCCACCATTTTTCTTTTGAGCATTCAGTGAGATCATCCCCTGTGAAGTCTGCATTACAATTTCTCTCCAAGCTGGAGAATCCTTTAATCATCAGGTCATTAGAGCTGTATTTTGATACAAATGATATGCACAAAGATATATACAAATGACTAAATGGTATTTTAGAGTTAAAGGGCCATAATACCCAAATGTTTAAACACTTGAAAGTGATGCAGCATAGCTGTAAAAAGCTGACTAGAAAATATCACCTGAACATCTCTATGTAAAAAAGAAAGATATTTTACCTCAAAAGTTCCTCAGTAGCCACATCCCATTGTAAAGGATTTCTAAGCAGCATATTAGTATGTCTGTCCCGGGACAGCTGAATGGATGAGCCTTGTGCACTCTCATGTTATTTCCCTATTCAGTTTAGTGAAGTTTACAATGAAATCTCATGAGAATTAAGTCAAATCTCATGAGATCACAGTAAAATAGTTCATGACCTGGAGATCCTTTATCACCATAGCACATACATTGATAATGTGGGACACCTTGACAACCAAATACCCCTTGCTTCAGAGGGGATCGAAAGCGACCCCGTTGGTAACGTTATCCACTAGTTATGACCAAGATACACAGGAGAAATGGGCAAACAAGGGACTATATCGAATTGCAGATGCTCTTGAGGGGACTAAGGTTATAACTTTCCATCAGTATGCTGAACTCAAAAGGTCGGGGGTTGCCAGTTGGTTTCACTACCTTCAGTTGAGAGCCAGGGTAGCTGAAGTTCTAGGTAATGATAAGATGTCTGCTAGTTCTTATGTAGAGAGGTTGTGCCTGGCCACCAGTAGGATTAGAGGAGCAATCTCCGACCTTTATATTCAATTCAATACACCTCCTAAGTTAAATAAATTACCATTCATGATAAAATGGGAGTCTGAATTAAATTTCACCTGGTCAGCAGAAAAGTGGTGTGACACTCTTAGGTCTGGCACTTCTTTTTCGATATGTGCACATTTAAAAGAAAATTTCATAAAAGTGGCATTCCGATGGTACTTTCACCCCTCCAGAATACATAAGATTCAGGCTAACACAAATTGTTTACGAGGTTGCAATGAAAGAGGGACATACTCCCATATGTGGTGGCAGTGTTGTCATGTAATTAATATATGGTCCCAAACGTCATCTCTCCTGAGTGAAATTTTGGAAAGACAAATTAATTTATCCCCTACTCAGGCACTGCTACATGAACCCCTACCAGGTCTGAATTCAAGAGTTAATAAATTAATAGCACTTATCTGTACGATAACTAAACTAAACATAGCTAGATACTGGAAGACATCGGTGCCATCATTTTTGTTAATCAAGAATAAGATTGATTTCTACTATCAGATGAGTAGTGCTTCTGCAGACATACTAGACAATAAGGAGCAATTTTTGAGGATATGGGAACCCTGGATAATGTACTCCGAAGCTAGAAATAGAAATAGCAAAGATTCAGAACACCTGACTAAAACCAAAAGAGTTATGAAGTGGGTACCCCCCTGCCTCTCCCGCTCCTGCCCAGCTTGTCTGGGTAGGTCACATCCCATTACCCTTCCCCTCCCTTTGGGATGTATCCAGTCTCCCCTGGGGCAGGGGGGGTGATAGATAGAGCACCATGGGTCTTCTTACTGGCTGGGTCCCCTCCTCCACAGGGTTTTGAGAGGTTATTACTGATAATAATATATTATGCTTAATTTGTGCTTTTGTATATGAGGTATGTGTAACCATGTTCAATGACTTACAATTTAGCAGAGATGGAATTCTTTGTCAAATGTAAATTATACACTGTAAAACTCAATAAAAACTTTTGTTCATTAAAAATAGTTCATGACCTCAGCACTGCTGATGCTGATTGGCTGCTGTTCATTTCTTAATTTTTTATTTTATTTTACCTGAAGCT